>NW_015374075.1:2708257-2925318 GCF_001272555.1 Dufourea novaeangliae | reverse complement strand
TCTGAATGGTACACAACCATTTGTTTACCAGAAGTCTTCGAAAAAATAAGGAAAACCAACCGCCGAAGACGGATCGTTCTCCACCAGGACAATGCGAGCTCTCACACATCGGCTCAAACGAGAGACTTTTTGGGAACTGAAAACACCGAATTGATGGGTCATCCGCCGTACAGCCCTGATTTAGCACCCAATGACTTCTTTTTGTTTCCGCACATCAAAAATAAATTACGAGGTCAACGTTTTTCGACGCCCGAAAAAGCGGTTAATGTGTTCAAAATGGATGTTTTGGAGATACCTCAATCGGAGTGGAAAAAGTGCTTCGAAAATTGGTTCAAGCGCATGCAAAAGTGCATCGATCTTCATGGAGAATATTTTGAAAAACAATAAAGCCATTTACGATGATTAATTTTTGTTTTTTTTCTCTATTCCCGAAATATAAAAGGCAACCCTCGTATAATATACATATTGAGTGGTAGGTATACAAAAAGATAACAAAATTTTTATTTCCTACGCATTCTTTTCGCCATAGTTTCCGTATCTTCCTCAATATTGTCCATTATCTTAGTCTCAATTTGTTTGCTTTTATCGCATAGTTTCTCAGAAGCATTACTGTGTAGTACGATCTCTTCAGATTAGGATATGATTGCCGTGATTCCTGCAGCTGTAAGTGTTACTGGTACAACCCTTGGTCCATTTTCAGGTGATTGATTCTAATAAATTAGTGGGTATTCCAGAGTTTCTGTGAAGATTGGTTGCAATACATTGTTTGATTGTTTCCACCTCTATTTTAGAACTTCTTCCTTATGACTGAGCCAATGCTGAAGAGTTAGAATCTGCAGGGCCCACGTAAAGGAGATAGCACGGTATTAAGAGCTGCTTTTGTAAAACCAGCGTTATTGCCGTCGCGCAATAGAAAAGCAGAAAATAAAGAAGGGATAAATGAGTAATCGTGCGACCGGTTATCTCGTGACGGAACATTAAACTTAATACACGGAGTATCCCTTGCGCACCCCTTCGTTCTTTGCCCTCGTGAAAACAGGATCGACCGTGGAATGAATGTTAATAACCTCTTCTCACGCATGTGTTTCATCGTAGGTATATACCTCGTCGTATACCCAGCTACGGCAATTTTCTTCGAAGTCCACCTAATCTGTAGTATCGACACCTTATAAAGCCTGTGATTTTAATGATCTCTACGTTATGAAAACGGTGGGTAGTGACACTAAAATGGTAAAAAGTGGCCCGTAAAAATATATTAAATGACAGGCCTACTCCCATACCTCGCCGGTAATTGTACATAGGGTATGTTACCAATTATTTCAAATTTGTAAAATCTTGTAATTTATAAATAAAATGTAAACGTTCATGCGTAATCCAATTTACTCTTTTGTCAATTGCTTTAACATACGTTCATTATTCATAATCTTTAGTGTCTATTGTAGAAATTATATGCATATGATCGGACTTAATATTACAGTAATGTCTTGATGAGTGCGACGTACCCGGGTCCGCTTCGGAGCATTCATGCCAAGGCGGAAAGGTTTTCAGCTCTTCATAAATTTGTTTTTTACCAGAAGCAGATCCTCTGCTTAGCTTCTGTTTACTCTGTTTTGATTGATTCCAGAGGGGGCTCACCCCAGTGGTAGGAATAATGCCGTTGCTCGAGTTGCATTCATCGAGAAATCACTGTAATGCAAAGTAGAATTTTAAAATTATTTGACTGTCCCAGGAAAATTCGTAACGTACGGTTTTTCTTTTCAAAAGGAAAACATAATCTGTTTGAGGAGCCATTTTACGATCGGTCAGTGAGATTGAGCCGACTGCAGTTTTAAAAACCGTATTTACCTCGCCATTTACGTTCACCTACGTGCCACGGTCGCCAACGGACACTGTTACGTGGAATGAACGTGTTGTATACGGCACCCAAGTCCCCCTATGTGCACCCTTGTAGTCTGTAGAAGGGTGTAGTGCTGGACGTGTTTCTGGGTGGTACCGGACGAGAATTCTTAGGAGGGAGTTGAAAGCGAACTAAAAAAGGTGGGTGGGTAAACACGTGCAGCGGACATGCTTAACCCACTGAATGAAACCGAGACTGGAGTTTTTTTTTTAAAAACAAGGGAAACGTTTCGGTTTCGGGGAGTGGGTAAATCGTGGTTTAGAAACATTTAACTTTTAATTACTGTTTTATCCATATAATTGAATACGAGGATTAAACTTTTTCGTGTCTCAGTAACTTTAAAGAAAGTCTTATTGAAGAATCAAGGAATTGGATTAAAAGAAGGTAACACACTCTCTACCAGGACAAATGTTACTTAAAAGTTTGCTTGTTATCTATTAAAATATATGGCTACTTTAACGTGCTCCGTTTAAGTTTAATTGCTTGAAATTGTAAATGAAATCTTCTGATAATAATGATATTTAAGATAACAATATATATACAATAATACCATAAATTCTGGACTTATTAAAGGCATCTGTACTCCATTCTTAAAGATAAGAATTTTATAATAAATGTCTGAATAAATTTTCACTTAAATTTAATTTTATATTGTTAACAGACACTAACATTTACACATATTGAAGACACATCAAATTATAGGGAACTCTGTTATTCAGGAGAAATTTATTTTATTGTTACAATTGTTTAGTGTACACTGTGTTGTGAATATCGTAATTTCTTTTTCATTATTCATAGCTTTGTAAGCAGCAATAATAAATATAAGTTCATTTGAGGGGCTCAGAACAGAAACTACCCCTGTCAAATGTTTCAGTTTTTGTGATAACCACAGATTCTAGTAGTCAGAAGCGAAACTCATATGGTTGAACCTATACTATCAAAGACGACCTATGTCCTGATTTATTCTGAAAAGAAAATTGATCGAGTCTTAACATTTTTAACTCAATTCAATAACGGGGATTGATATCTTGTACGAAAACTTTGTTTTCATAACATCAAAAACCAATAGTCATTTTAAGACTATTTAAAATATGTTTTTAAATATTGTTTTTATTTTTTAAACAATGTATTTGCTCGCGATAAATAACGAACTAGTAGTCACAGTAACGCTGTTTTCTAATGTTTGGAAGTACTGCCGATCGGCAAGAAATGTTCCAGGTATTGTGACTAAAGTGATAAACTAGGCGTCTACTGTACTACAACAAATGCAGTCAGTTGGTTAAAGTTACCAATGTAGGTACTTTTTACTCTCCTGCAAAAACCAAAATTGGCGAGGATCTTATTTGTTATGAGTATTTCCTTGGTATAAAACACTGTGTAAAGACATTTCTTTTACTCTGCCCAGTACTATACCCACTGTTTTTTCCCCTTTTACTCAGTTGTTGTTCACGAAGTATAAGGTATTCTTAAATTGATGGAGGGTAGTTCTGGACTAAATAAAGTGTGTATTTGCTGATTCACTAATAGGGATTGGGAGATCTATTTCGGGATCCACTCTGTGTATTAGAATCGTTTATGAAGGAGTGTGTAAGATCACACACACGGTAATTTACATTTTCCACAAGAGTGGATCAATATCTTCCACTTCCTTTATTTGACAAGTTCTAACAGAATAATAGACAATAACAAAAGTGTGTTAACTTCTGCATACAAAAACAATACAATTATATTTTTCCGTAGATATGTACAAAATTATTTTAAAAATTTTAGCTTCTAATGTAAAACTATAATTGCTAAACCTTGCACCTTTTGCACTTTAGGGGGGCATACCACCCTGAGGTGTGTAGAAATAGGTAAATTTTGGGAATGTTTTCATAGGTAATTACTAAATAAAAACATTCTAATTTTCAGGGGGTATAGATGTAGCTTTCAGAGTTATTTTCCAATTAAAAAATGTTAATATTTGTCGACCATCTCTCGGAGCTTTTTTATTCGACTATGTATATCGTTAGGTTGCAACAGTAATGATGCAACTGCGTTAGTGTCGAAACGCGTCGTCAATTGAGTTCATTGAATCAGAGCATTAATATTTTTCGACAGCAGCGCGATCGTGTTGTGTGACAATGAAACGGTTAATATAGTTCATAGTATTGTATCATAATAAATAGACTGCCTATCTTAAATTGTATAATTGGTGCTCAGGACATATTACGGACATTTTCCTTAGATTCAAGAAGTTTTCCTTAGTTTCTTGCTTGAAGAATTTTTTCGTTATCACATAAAAACTAGTAGGTAATTCTCTTAAAGGCGGATTCTCGTGTCACAACTCTAAAAGTAAGTGATCGTTATGAATTTTTATTGAGAAAACTATTGATAACACATGAATAAACTATCTTGGGAAAGAAGGAGACATTATTAAATTATAGACAAAATTTTTTAGTTTCATTTTTTCTATTATTTATGGGACAAGTGTATAAATCGTGTCAACCTTTTCGCTGATCTAGTCGTTGTTAGCGTGGAGTGTAGTAGCATCTTAATAATTTAGAAGCAATAAATGAAAAATTTTCTGAACATCGGATAGTTTACGCTGGGATTAGACCTATTTCTAAAAAAAAGCATGAGAAATTGAAAATGTTCTAGCGTTTGGAAGAACAATGAACTTTTTTGAGAGATAAATTTATTTTATATTCGCAAACTCGCCTTCGAATTTTTGGGAGCATATTTTTGCAATGTTGTAATTTTGATTTTTGCGAAAGAAGAAATGGATTTGTTGAACTTGTTACACCGGACCCCCCCCCCTCCTAAATGGATATGCAAGCATCCCAGAAAAATCTTTTTGGAGCATCACATAAAAATCTCTTTATTACACAATTACATTTAACAACAGTAAACCTTGCAACGTCGTGTGTGATCAAGGAAAATAACTCCCTTGATGTGACCACTGTTAATGTCACACACTTGGTCAGTCGACAAAAGCATTAATACGAACGTGGATATAATCACGTCCCAGGTGTCTATCAGCGACTGGACGCATAGAAGGGTATGTATGTACATCGGTGCTCCAGCGGACGCGAATCGCCGAGTCCGACATCTCGTGAGAATAGTAATGCGATGATCGATGATGCGAGCACCGTCCATGGATTGTACAAGTCAACTAATGCTGTAGTACCAAAATTGACATATGAAGCCAGAACGCATTGTACGAGCCCGCGCTTCGAAGAACACGCGATCCACTTCGGATACGCCCCGACATCTGCCGAAGTTGTGTGTTTCATTATAATTTTATACTCTGTCGAATAAGCTGTATCTCTGCGACTCTTTTACTTTAGTTTCACCTGATGTATTTACTAAATAGGGAAAACGGACAAAAATGGAATTGTTAAACTCGTATGTATTACGTAAGATACAAAACTGAATGGAGAGACCAATAAAACTGTCACATCCGAATTGGGATTACAATGGAACATTAATTAAAATGAGTATTGACAGAGAATATAAATAAAGAAAAAATTGGGATTACTTTGTGGTTCGGATTAGTAAAACTTATATTAATTAAGTACAAAATCATTATGATATAATTAATGACATTCAAAAGCTTTTGAAAGATCAAAAAATAGTGTCTACTAGTGGTTCATGTTTGTAACGATGCTACATACTTGTTTCTTGTCGTACAAATGGTTCTCTCCAAATAGTACCTACTTGTTATTGTTTTTGTGTTGGATTATAGGGGTTGATATCCATTAATGTTTTTATCTTATATAATATATAGAAAGTTTACTCTGAATTCATTTTAGGTTATTTTGACAGGGAGAAGCTTATGACTGTTCCACGTTGAATTCCCGAAAATTCTCAGAATGGTAGATATACCTATTGCTGCGTGGGCGTGGCATAATCACCAATAATGAAAGGACAAAGTTTGTGAAAAGACAAATTATTTATTTCAAGGGGAGGAGTACTTTTGACACATCCTTCTCCTGCCAAGATTGTACTACCATTCTACATTTTCTATCTTGACCACCGATACCACAACGATGCCTCCACTTCAAAGCCCCTCACTTTGACAATACACAATACGTGCTACCTATCGGCTAACACGTAACGCTATTTACTAAATAATACTAAATATAGTTATATTCGAATTTTAAATACTTATTCAGTGCACTTGGCAACCAGGTTTCATATCAAGTAGATTGAGGAAATTTAATCTCTGTTTAACAATAACATTTCTTTCATAATGAAAACCTTTTATTATTCGGGTGGTTCCAAACATTTAGTCCACGCATTAATGTAAAGTCATAGTTGTATTTATTCATCTCGTCTTCTAACTTCAAAAATAAAACACTTCATACCCATGCCAAATCAAAATTGGTCCCTGTCGAACACGGCCATCCTCGAATAGGGATAAGTCCGTCATGGCTTAACGTGGCTTACGATCTTATACGCTCGTATTAATCCCAAACAAGCATCGCATGTAGCACGTGCCTTAGAGGCAACATGAATATTTATGTGTGGCATAACTACAGCTCGCAACCCTCTGTTCGGTAACAAATCGTGAGTAGCTGTCCTTCCAAACGGAACACCAGGATCAACTAGCTAAATTACAAACATCGGTCGGATTCATCAGTAGGAACACGCTTGAAGTGACGAACTCTCTGTCTCTGCAGATATTAATCACGTCAGTAACAAGAGTGTTCTCTCCTCGCTTACCCTTGTGCCGGAGACTCGAAGACATCGGACAGTTTCTGATTGTCTCTAATACCTTCGGTTATCCAAACTAACATTAATACAGAACTGTCTTAATTATCAATGTCGAATATTGTTGCGATGCTTGAGATATTCCAAACATACCTCCTTAAATTGTTTGACTGCTTACTTGTAATAACAGTTTGAAAAGTCATAAATGTTACTGCTATTGACCCAATGACAGTAGCCATCATCGTATTTTTTGTTATACAGAGTGTCCAGCTACTGGTTTCCGAAACATTAAGAGGATGATTTTACATGTGAAAATAAAAGGAAAATAAAGTATGACGAAATTATATTGGAAGAGTTTTATTTTCCAGTTATTAACAATCGAAAATTGTCGTTAGAAAAATCTGAAACCAGACGATCTGCGTAGAAACAGTAAACGAAGGGCACAAAAGTCTCGGCTTGTACACTAGCCTACCCTGAAAAAAATACGCTCTTTTTAACCGAAAGTCTGATTTGTATACCTTACGCTTGGTACAAACCTAACATCTGCAAGTCAGACGCGACAGTTGGTGATCCTGTCGAATAGAAGTATAGGTAGTAGTACATCCATTTGTTGTTTACACATTTTCATTACTTATCTGTCCTTTGCATGGGATTTGATTAACGTTTCCTTAATTCGATGAGAGTTGTCTACGCGAACGCATCTGTTCGGGCGTAACATAGCTTTTGAATTTTTTTATAGAATTAATTTAATTTATTTATTACAATGTGTCTAGTTAAATTTAAGTTACTTTTTATTTAGCGCTTATTTTCTGTGTGTGTGTGGAATTGAAGGAATAACACTGTTTAATTTTGTGCAACGATTTGTGTGCGCTTTTTTATGCAGCGTTGCAAAGAAGTTAGTTCAGGCTCCAATGCAGGTATTACATATAATTTTTTTGGCTACGAGGTAAAAGTGTATTTGTCTTTTTTGTTCTTTTTTTTAGAGGAGGCCAGTATACATGTCGGTACTGTCGTGTCCTACGTTTATCGTTTGTACGGAGATTACCTGGTTTCAGGTGTTTCTGGCACGAGTTTTTAATAGTTGCTGACTTGAACACTGTCATGACATCGATTTAGGTTCTCGAAACAATTATGCAGAACCTGTATTCTGAATTACTGTTATGAAGAACCTAACTTTCAGACTATATCAGTTGCAGTTACGGTTCCTATATAAGCTCCCATATCACTTCTACATAAATATATATATACGTATTTATATATGTAATATGTTCTGATTTCATTTACTGTAATATTTTGTACAATTGTTACGAAAATCGGTTTTATAACCGTTTTGGAACTTATATAGAACCTAAAAAATAACGGTTATAGAACTGATATGTAGGAACCGTAACGCAAATTGATGTATGTAGTCTAATCAATCTGATATGGTAGCCAATGTTACCGCGGGAACTCGGCTGGCAGACTCGCGTCCTGATTTGTCAGGGTTTATCATTAATACCTCGTTGACAAAGCCTCATATAACATTTTTGCTAAGGAAGAATTTGTTTCAAATCAGCTCACGAATCTCCCATTTCCGGGTCCTCCAACATTTCTGTTACGCCCTGTATAGTTTATTATATCAAACGACTGTTTCTTTCTCCGATAAAAATGGTAATAAAGATATTGATATCTGAAACGGCACGAACTTTTCGCAAGACCTAATCGTATGTTACTCCCTTTTCTTTTTATACGGTATAAAAACACCGTGAATTTAATAAGAACTTTAATTGCATTGAACGTCAATACCTAGCCACTTATTAAATCGAATTTCCGAATCGTATAAATAACTTCAGCGTGGTTAAGTAAGTCCGTTTTTGTTAAACACATTAAGGTAATCGAATCGTAGTAATCAAACCATGAAAACGCTGGGTAATAAAAGGGGGGGAGTGGGTAATAAAAATGGAATTAACATTAAACAGATCAGATTGTTCGTGTTATTTTAATCCAGGCGTATATTTTCCCGTAAAAATCACCAGGATAAATATGCACGAATAAATGAAAATTGAAGGAATATCGTTATGCTAAAATGCACCCCTCTTCCGTTATTACCAAGAGCACCATGAATCTGCAATACTTTTAATCCTACGTATAACTCGAAGCCATCCTATTTCGCTTAATCGAACCAGTGACTTCTTGGGTCGACCCAGCTTCCTCCCTACGGTTGCATAATTTAGGATCGATTTACTGTCTTGAAGTGGTAGACATTAACCAGAGACATAATTCACAGCACACTCCCTCTTCTTGGATCACTTCTGACCAGGTGTCTGCGTTCAAATTCGAGTTTACGCTTATCGAGTGCCTGATAATTCCGGCATTGTGGGTCCATTTAAGATCATTGTCTTAGCTTAGTTAAAGGATACGTAATGTCTGTAGATAACCGTGGATCCTGTGTAGTTAATTCGAGGCTTGATGTATCAATGCAAACTTAAGTACCTACCTATACAATAACGCGTTTGTTGCAGCTAGCTTCTTCTTATTAATATCAACATTAAAAATGTTACATAATTTATAACGGCTTATTTTCTGAAATGTTGAAAGACTCTTATTGCGATTTGTAAATAATTAAATTAAGTTATTGTTTATTTTTGTCAGAAAATTATCATAAAATATGACTAATGCTAAAATTTATATATATTTTTTTGGAATACAGAGGAAATATTATATAAAATATGATATTATTCGTTTCTATTTTAATACTATGTTGTATGATTTGTTTAATTTCATATGGGACAAATGAATTTAAAAACGACCATATGTGGGAAGTATTGCTGTACATATTAATTTTAAGTTATATTATTGCACGATGTATAGATATTGAGCTTTTCATTTAGAATTTTCGATATTGTTTTTGATGCTTTTTTATGCCATACCCACACTCATACTAATCAAGAATCTGTTCGGTGTTTTCGTTTCAAATGAGTAGAGTGACCGTAATCGTCACTTTTTTAAAGTTATAATTCAGCGAATTTTGATTATTTTCGCCCCAACAAAGATGATGAATATTCTTAAAACATAAACAAATGTTTGTGCAAAAAGCCCCGATGCCAAAAAGTCTTCTTTGTAATAAAATCCCAAAAACATACTAAATGACACTACACTCTAGACTAGAATACCTCTTAAAACAGATACTTTCTACCAAGGATAATATTTAAAGTGCTTCTTTTTTTCATTATTTTAGCAGCAACTACACACACGTTTTGTAACTCGTTCTAGTTACACGATTCCCCCTATGCGATCACAAATGTGCATTTTAATAATTGAAAATGAAATATGGAATTATTCAACTATTAAACACTACGGTGAAGTGTAATTTTCCATCACAGTTATTACCGTTCAGCAAGCATACCGAAACACAACGTTTAATGTAACATAATGTTCCGTAGGATGTTCTGTCGCATGTTTAAATGAAATTGGCACGGAGAATATGTTGCCAAGTTTTCCATTCATTTAATGCCGTTTTAATGAGTCTAAACTCTGGCTGAAACAACCAACTTTTCGTGGTTTGCATTTGGCATGGATTCAAGACAGGGAATTATGTCGTTAATTGTTCAAATATCGCAGTCGTTGTATCCGAAACTTGTGTATCTCAGACGAACAAAATAATTAAAGCGAATGTCTGTTTTATGAAAGTCATTAGCACATTTCATAATTGGATTTGAGAAGCGGGAAATAAGAGTGGATTTCATAAAACTGGATATCGTAACTTTAGCTGGGTGTCATTTTATGAGAAGAAACCACCGTCTGATCTAATGTACTGCATCATTCAGATTGAGGCCATGAAATCAATTAGTTATCATAGAGATTAAAAGTATTTGTATAGGAGAAAGTCTGTGCTGCAATAATGGTACTGTGATAAACTTGTTAATACTCGTTTTACAGTATTCGATAATATTAGATTGGTACACGACGAAAAGCAACAAAAGATTTTATACATTCGTACAATACGTAGGGGGCAAAAGACAATGAAACAGAAGAATTAAAGCAAGACAATAACGATTTTGTTCTAAATCTAAAAAATGTAATCTTAATTCTTATTTAATAATTAAGTAACCGAGAATATTAGGATTAAATGAATACTACTGGGCAAAGCACATAATCAACCTGAAATTGCATTGTTAACTATTTTTCGTAAACGCTACAACTGTTGGACCAATAGAATAACATGTACATACAATTGAAGTTAGTAGTAGAAGTCCCTATTAAAGTATTGTGTCTTAGATTATGGAAAGGTATATCTGTTGTCATAGTGTTAATTTTGACTTTTGTAAATTGATTTACAAAAAAGCATCAACATCTGCACTCTAGTGATTACTACATAATGAAAATTTATTGCTAAGATGGAAGAACTATCAAACTAATGTAAACGGAAAGCAAACAATTGATATTTCATTTATTACATGGCATGTCAATTTCTTCGGACGCTGTGGAACAAGCGTTATAGCGAAACATCATTCGAGCTCTCGAAAGCTAGCATACCGATTCAGTAAATTTCCTAGAAGCAACGTTATCCAATATGTTCGCGGCTCGATTCATTTGAACTTTCCACGGAATAGTTCGATACATCTTTCTCGTGTCGATAGCGGCCACAGTTGTAGTTTTCATCATATTTCATTCGCGACGTAAAACGGACTGGGTTCCTTTGTGTCAAACGGTTTTAGATAGCCGATAGACGGGCTATACAGGGTGTAACAAAAATGTTGTCCGACCCGGAAATGGTGCACTCGGGGGGTGAATTGGAACAAGTTTTTCCTTAGCAACAATGTAATCTGAGGCTTCGTTACTGAGATATTAACGAAAAACCCCGACCAATCAGAGCGCGAGTTTGCCAGCCGAGTTCCCGCGGTAACGCTGCCTACCAGTCGCAGCGCGTAGCCACCGCTAGCGCGGGAACTCGGCTGGCAAACTCGCGTTCTGATTGGTCGGGGTTTTTCGTTAATATCTCTGTAACGAAGCCTCAAATTACATTGTTGCTAAGGAAAAAGTTGTTCCAGTTACCCCCGAGTGCCCTATTTCCGGGTCGGACAACATTTTTGTTACACATTGTATATCTCCAACGAATTTGACGCCTCTAACGCACGCGGAAATTTCCGCTTTGCTGTTTCCTGCTGGGCAGATTGAAGGGGAGAATTCGCCACCTCCCCGTTCCTAGCTCTCGATGGTACCTCATTCTTCGCGCCCTTTGCTCTCTCCCAGCGCGGAGGCGTCTCCCGAAGCATGCCCGATATATGTATACATATACTTCTCTCTTTCTTCCCCGCGATGTTCCCGGGCTTCGTCTAACGCTCCCCTCGGGTGTCTTCAAAGCGGCAAGAATACTTTAGCTGCTTCCAGAACCCTCTTCCGTGCACTCCTACTATCTCTGACCCACCCCCTCTCTTGTCACCGTTCCACCGGTGTTGGTCCGTTAAACGATTTTTCTCTTCCGCCGGTGACACGCACACACACGTACGACGCCATAATATATTCGATCCGAGCGAAAGGAAAAGTGTCTGAACGGGATTTTAGTTCGCCTTGATCTTATTCGATATTATGCGGCCGGGTCACCTAGCTCTATGGTTATCGGGGCAACTCCATTGGCAGAACGCCAGCAACGTCCACACACTCTACACTCTCGCAAATAAGTGTAAGGACACTTATCGAATATGTAGTAAATGTTACAAAGTATTCGAAATTCTTGAAAGTCTGAAATAAATATTGTTTAGGGGATATTAAAGCTCGATGGACAACGTTTATGCTACTATGAAATAATAAACGTAGCCTGAAACATATTGTTACGTGTTACCGATAGATAGAGGATTACCTATCGGTAACACGTATTGTGTGATGTTAACCCTCCGAGCACGGAACATGGTCACCGGTCCCTATGTCATTTCTGACCCCACACCGATATTCTACTACTACACAGCGACGGCGAGGCTCGAGCTCGAGGCCCTCACCGACACTGTACTAACATAGTGCCAGTATGGCTCGAGCTCCAGATCCTCACCGATATTACTACGCAGTGGCGGTTGCTTGAGCTCGAGCTCGAGCCACCGTCACCATGTATACAATGTAATGATTAGCTGGTTCCACATTACATTTGGATTTTCGTGGTTCTTATTATACTAACTAGAATAAAAATCTCGTGAATTATAAAATTAAGTATATTTATTAGTCGATACTTCTGCAGCGTCTTGGCCCGGTCGTTTGCATGTAAACAAACATCGGCCGCTATGCGATTTACGCGACAGTTCCGTCACTGCGTGCGTGTCGCTCTCGAGACCGCGTGTCCCCACTCCTGACTCTGTCACTGTGTGCATGTCACTCTCGTGAACGCGTGACCCAGGGACCGTACTAGGAGGGTTAAAGCGAGAGGCTCTAGATTGGGGACGTCGTTTTGGTAACGTTGCCCCAACATAGACAATATGCATATGTACACTAAAAACCAAATAAGACCATAACTGCGAAATGACGAATTTCGGTCTTGTTTGCGCATATTCCTCACGGTTACCTTAGTTACCAACGTCTTAAACAATTGAACATCATTATGCCTCGTGTAGCATCATACATCGAGTGACTGTGACGTACAAACGTGCCAATTCATAAGTATTCATGTCTTGAGAAATACTTCATTTTGTCACCCGGTGTATGACAAATTCTATCGTCCCTGTTACAGAAAGCGAGAAAGTGGGGGAACCAGGGGTTCGAGAGACCTGACCTGCTCATTCGAGATGCGCGAAACAGTTATGCTCTTATTTGGCGTTTAGTGTAGAGTCGAAGGGCAACCTCAGAGGGATATAAAGACGTGTTAAAGTTAGGTTCTCCTCCTCTATAATAAATCAATTGCATTTTTAGTAACCATTGTCCTTTTTATTACGACTATGCCGCGCCCGCGCAACAATATATTCTTTACGAGACATCACATTTTCTATATACAGGTTAGATTCTCTAATACTTCTGAACTTCTTCACGAAGTAAGGAGACAGTATGATCAGTTAAGGAGTCATGCTTAGTCATAAATTTTCAAAAAATCGATTTTTCATTTCTACATTTTCTTTAAGTATTATATCTCGAGAATGTACTGTGCAAGTTTCAAGGTAATCCAATTAAAAATGACAGAGTTACAGGCGTTAAAAAATGAACATTTTATATAAGTGTAAGCTTGACTTGAAACTTTAAACGCGTTTTTCTCGAAACTTCATTTTTCAAATCGGTGATCAATACTTCTCGAAAACTACTGTGTCGATTTACATGAAACCTTTTGCGCCTTATTTGAAATCAGCAAAACTTGTCCTTGAACGAAGGATTTGTTTTTCGTTTCATACCTTTTTTTTTAATTGACCAAAAACGAGTGATTTTTAGGTGAACATCACACTTTTTCAGGAAAACGTCCGCTATTTTGTTTCTAATGAATATTTCGAAAAACCCCACGTTCAAAGACAAGATTGGTTCTTCCATTACATAAATCTTACTGAATTTTTAATTTCAGATGAATCGTTACGAAGTAAAAGTGATCACGGCAGATTGTTCACCATTTATTTACTAATAAATATTTTTAAATAAAAAAATTACCTTATAATCTATAAACTGCAATCTTTAAAACATAAATATATTTTTTGAAAAAGGTCTTATAGTTTTCGAGAAAAAAATTCCTAAAGAACACTTTTTTTTCAGCCTCCTGACTGAGCATGACCCCTTAAAGGGATGTTTTTAACCCTTCCTGTTCGTGTAATTCCAATCTGGAATCATTAACTTACTTGAAGTATACATATCACTCTTACTATCAGCTTGAAGCGGCCGTATGACATAATTAATTAATCGATTGTGTGGCATTATATATGATTCAGGGCAGAAAGAGTTAAGGTAGACAGGGTAAGCGCGCCACGACCCACAGACCCTGGCCTAGCTGACGTGAAGATCTTGCGATACTTTCACCGTGACGACAGAGAACCAGGATCTTTATAGTGTTCCTGCGGAACAGAATCCGTTTACCCTTGTTCCACTAGCGTCGTCCCAATTTCCCGGTGTGCGCGGTATTTCTTCTCGGCGAGAGTGCCGTCGCGCAGGCCACCATTGCGACCCGAATTCGGTTGTCGCCTTTAGGCCGAGCGCATTTTAAGGCTTTCCCCGGGTCCCCGTTTACACTTGTTTTGCGACGGGGAAAACAAATGCGCCGCGGCCAACGGGCGGTCTGTGTTTGGTAGACAGAAGGGCGAGCGGAATTGACACGATCGATGCAATGCGCTCCCGCAGATCCCCGTAGATGCGAATTTATTCATGAAAAGCGTAGTCAGGCTCTGTCAACTCGCGAGCTACATAATTTATTGCGTGAAATATTGGGAGTCTGCTCTGAAATGTCCGACCGGACCAGAGATTTTTATGTTTGTCCCGGTATTGACTTTTCGAACGGTGAAACATATTCTCTCGGTCGTGTAGACAGATGTAATTACAAGATATTGCGAGCCATAAGTTTTTTCTTACAGAATTATCTTGATATGTCTGTACGCCATTTATACGAGAAAAAGAGAGATTGTAATAGGGGTGCTACTTTGTTTTGTTTTCCAGCAAGATGACTGATTCTGTGCCTGGTTAAGTACATATCTCGTAAAATTCTATTTAAAAAAGTATAAAAAGTGTGTGGCATTGACAAGAAAATGATGAGCAGTATAATTAAAACTAAGAAAAATGTTTAAAAGAGTATTATTAAAAAGTTAAGATAGGATTAATCCAAAGATTCGTAGAAAACGTGATTGAATAAAATCTCATAAATGTCTTTAGAACTCTTTAAAAGATGGAGATGCTTTACAACACCCAGTGTTGTTGACAGCTATATACTTTATGATATAAAGAATCTGTAGGATATGTTGTAATTTGAGTGTTTTGATAACATTAATTCGTGTTTAGTCGTACAATTTACTAACGAATGTATGGAAGGCAGCTATGAGCACACTTAAGACGATAATAACACAAACAAGTAGAATTATATAACAGAAAATATGTAAATTTCACAATGATAGTCAGTTGAGTGCAATGATGTGTAATGTCTATATTTGTTATTGCAACATATAGCCTCGTAATTATCTTGTTAACATAGATATGTATGCGATTGATACTTTCGGTACAGTTATTATTTTTCAAAATTCTTATCAGAAAGGCAGCTTTAAATATATTTTTCCCTCCATCACATTTTTATCAATAAATACCTGTCTGTCATAGAGATTGAAAGAACTCATCCAGGGACATAAATTGCGTGAGAATGACATTTATTATTTAAATAAAACTTTTTAACTTTCCTCTGACCATAGTTGCTGGCGATAGTCGCATGTACAGTACAGGAAAAACAAAAGTTTACATATTTTCAAAAGTTACAAAATTTTCATATATACGTATTAATGATATTGAATTAAGTTATTAATATTACTTTTATACGACTAACCATCCCAGAAGAAATTGTTTATTATCCGAGACAGATATTTCTTTATTTATAAAATGTATTTAAAGCTTCCCCGGCATTACTAACGTTCGAAAATAAGAAATGTATTTAAACTATTCTGAACATATCTGTGTTCAAATGATAATTTATAGGAGGCTACATGTTGTAAGCTGTAATAGCAGATACAGAAAGTACTGTAATAAAATGTTGTATTTATACCTAAATTCGCATTATGTATGTACTATATCGTTGCAGAACCTGTATCTCCTTTATTACATAAGTTATGTTTGTTTTTGACATATTTCAAAACATATCTGTTTTTTAACTTGTCTATATTTGTTATTCTAGTGAGGTTTTTAGCACTGATGTAAAACTATTATAGATTTAATAAGTATACCCTTAAGATTTACGCCAATGCGCATTCTGTATATTTACCCTTTTGTTTTGGCAAACCGAAGACGATCGATCCTTGATTACTCGAAGTGAGAGAGCCATGCCGTATTGTAATGTGGCAGTGTGGGTAGGTTTTTCGATGATGAAATTTTTCTTTTAGCGTAATAAAAACATACGGCGATATTTATAAAATTATACTGAAATAGAACGAAAATTTAATTACAAGTAGAACCGGAAAAATGTTTTTCGGAAATTAGTCTGTTATAGGAGATACTTCATGTTGTAATAGTTTTTAACATCTACCAGAATTTATTTTATTAAATACTTCTGTAAATACCATTTATCCATGTAATGTCTGGAATGTGTACCTACTTCCTTTCGACGTTCCGTTTGCTTATGGGCGCATCATTACGGTACTTTAATATTTAATGGCCAAATAAACGATCGATAAACAAATAATTACAGTTCGTCAAGTATGTATCAACTGGCATCAGCACATCTAGATTTAATGACCATCTCACATCAAAAGTCTGTCTATCTGATTTATGCAAACACAAAACAAAACCAGACATGATTATATTAGATGTGCTAATAAGTAATCCACTACATTTTTAATTAGTTAGGAATGTTGGGGAAACCAGGGACAAACGTCCCACGGGACGAATATAACAACTGTTCTCTCCTCTGATCTTTATACTCAAATTCCATCTGTCCTCTACCTCAGTTGTCGCCAACACGCAACAGTAAGCGGTTTTCCTAATACGACTACCCTATTGACATAATATACCAAAAGTAAGTTTGTATTATCCCTTTTAAGTGTGTATCTTTTTACTTCAATTCCGTAAAATCTGTTGAAAGTTTTTGTGTTACATTAAATAATTTATTTATTTTCAGGTAGATATAATATTTTCCATGATAACAAGTTAGGCTTGCATATAGTAACGTGTTTATGAAAGATAGAGCTAGTAGGGTGTCGACTTACCCGATGTAAGCTGTCGACTTCCTTTTATGCCTTTTGGTTTTCATGGTATGTTATTTTAACAATTAAGAAATTTAGGTTCCTTCCAAAATACCAAAACTATTCGTAAAAGGAAGATAGACCAAGGGCTGGTTTTTAGTGAAACTATCGTGCCATATTATGTATGCAAATATTGGTTTAAACGTTTTACACAAAATGGTTTCGACCTTAACGATCGTGAACGTTCTGCAAGTCCTCGAATATGTGATAACGAAGAGTTGCAAAAGTTATTGGACTCCAGTATGAACACACAAAAAATTTGCAGAATAGTTAAGTCAACAAACAGTTTCTTGCTTGTTTCAAAAAACGAATTCTCAACTCTGTTGTCTTACCGCGTAAACCACGTATACCATGGTAATAAACATGCTTTTTATCGAAGTTAATGGAGCTAATCTCTGCAACAAAAACTATAAATATGTACGGGAGCTTTTTAAAAAATTCTGATAATTGTGTTCTTTTTTATTTTATGAATTTTCGTCTATGGTACATTGTTATTTATCTCTTAAACTGACTGTTATTTTCAGTGTTGGCCATTTCTTTGTTGAAAACAAAACACGTTAGTACTACAGTGAATGATATCATGTGGCAGTTCGTTGTATTCGTCTCAACAAACACTATCATAATATGAATAAAAAAATACAGTGTTCCATTTAAAAAAATTAACTTGACTTTAATATCTCCCCCACTACTACACTTATAGAAAAATTATTTATACCACGCAATGTCTCCCTTTGTACCAAACAACTTTTGTACGAACATTTTTTCGATAACTTTAATCCTTCGTGAGATATTCCACCGTTTCCAGTTAAACGAAACACCCTGTATGTATGCAGGGTGTAACAAAAGTGTTATAGGTCCCTGAAATGATTCACTTATGAGGTGATTTGGAACAAGTTTTTCCTTAACAAAATCCGAGGCTTTGTTAACGAGATATTAACGGAAAACCTCGACCAATCAGGGCGCGAGTCTGCCGGCCGAGGCAGACTTCTTTTGATTTACCCTCCTTCCTTACAAAATATCATTATTTTAGATTTTTCCGTGTTCAACTCTAGCCCCTATCTGACCAAGTATCTTTCCAGTCTTCTGATCATTTTTTTTTAGCTCTTCTTCCCTTGTTGCCAAGAGTACTACATCGTCTGCGTACGCGAGCGTCCAGAATCTCTCATTCCCCACTGTGATTCCACCCATTATTCAGCTTTTCATGTCCTCCACTTCCGCTATAAATATGGCGAATAACGTCGGACTGAGCGGGCAGCCCTGCCATAGTTCTTCACTTATTCAAAACTCTTCTGTCTCGCCCTCACCTACTCTGACTACATTTCTCGTTTCTGCCTATATCTCTTTGACTCTTTCAATCAACCCTTTTCTAATCTCTCTCCTTTCCATATCTACCCAAAGTTTCCCTCTCTTCACTGTGTCGAATGCCGCTCTTAAGTCAACAAACAATGCGTACACCCTACCATTCCTCTTACTCGTTTCTCTCTCAACCACATGTTGTAATGTGTACACATTGTCTATTGTACCCCTGTCTTTCCGGAAACCCGCCTGTGTCTCCGGTAGAACCCCTTTTCCCTCTACCTCGTTCTTCAATCTATCATTTATTATCGCTGTATGTATTTTATATGCTGTGCTTAACAAACTAATGCCCCGATAATTGCGCGGCTTTTCTGTGTTCCCCTTTTTGTGCAGTGTGATAATACTGCTTTTCTCCAATCTTCCCGAAATCCTTCCCCGTTCCAGACTATCTTAATTATTTCCTTCAATTTTGATCTTGTGTTGTCCTTACTAAAGATCCACGCCTCATTTGGGATATAGTCTCCCCCCCCCCGGTATCTTCTTCTTTTTTAAATTCTCTATCTGCTTTTCAGTTTCTTCTTCCGTTAGATCTGGTTCTATAATTCTAATAATTTTTTGAAGCGGCCCCTCCATATTTTTACTATTATATTGTTTGTTCTCCTTGTCTTCTTCTTTCTTTCTTTATTAATATGTGTCCAGATTTCTTTCTATGTTTTTGCTAACCTTATCTCCTTCTCTTCTGCCTCTTTCCTGCTCTTTTCCTTGCTTTCACACAATTTTCTAAACTCTGCCCTTTTTTCTATGTATTCTTCCTTGTCTATTTTTCCTTTCTTCCACTTCCTTATTTTTCCTTTCTTCCACTTCCTCAAACACATTCCCACTTTCCTTTTTTACTTGGTATACTCCCTGTCCCACCAGAAGTTCTGTCCTATTTGTCTAATCTTCACTGTCATCTTTTTTGTCTTAATGTTTTCCTTCATCGTTGATTTTAACTTTTGCTATTCTTCTTCTCTTCATCCCTGCCCCTCAAATATTGCCTCCCATGTAGCCTTCTTATATTCTTGTATAGTTTCTGGATTTCAACATATTTTTTATTATATTTAACTCTTTTTCTATCAGTTCCTTTTCTTCTGGTTCTCTTCCGCTCTCGATGTGGAAGTAATTCCCATCGCAATTCGTTTGAAACAATTTTTAAGAAAATAATAGCTCTTTGAGAATTTACGACATTTGACCCCTTATGAAATAAACGTTGATTTTTAGAAAGAAATTCTTCATTTATGAAAGGAAATAGTTCGCAACATAACTTCTGATTTCTAATAAAATAATCAAATATATATTTTTATTTTTATAAATAAAATAATCAATTAATTACACTTTTTACATATGACTGGTTTCTCCTTCATGCATTTTCCGCAGACAAATTTTTTGCAAATTATGTAAGTGTGAGTGGTTTTATTACCCGTGCACAATTTTATTTGGCATTTTCTTCGTGATTGAAAATTATTACTTGGGCTGCTTGATGTACCTTCTTGTAGGTTTTCCTTTTCTTCTTCAAGAAATTCGTGATACTCCGTGACGATCGGGTCGTTCAAGTGCTCACGCCGAAACCAAACACACATATCAGATTCAGATAAATAAAACTATAACTTGATAAGTGTATCTGAGTCCAGAACTAAGGTTCCAGTTGGAGAACTGCAGAAAAATACGTAAATTTCGTAAGGGGTCAAATGACCGTGGTACATAAGGTATGCAAAGAATGTTTCTCGGTAAAAAATAAGCTAAGAGAAAAACGGAAAGCGAGAAATTGAATAATCAGATAATATAAGAATTTACAGAAAGTCAGATGAGCGAAAGAAATAACAATGAATGTACGATTTTAAAGTAAATTTTGGTACGTTTAGTGATAAGGGTCAATATGTCTTACTAGCCCGCAAAAAAACGCGTCAAAATCTTAGAGGGTTGTCTCAAGCCCTCTGCTTGTCAGTGTAAAACCATCACTCTAATCGACTCTATTCATACCTATTCGCAGAGTACACCGTGCTCCTTCCGCTCAATACAGAATTTAATATTGTAACTTGAAGTTCTGTGAATTTTCGTTCGTTCGGCTGACAAAGTATTGTATGAAAAATACGCGTCACGCCGTCGCAAACTCATCGTCGCATTCCAGCCGGCGCGGCGCAACGTAGGAATTGTGCTTGCACAAAATGTCATTACACCGTGTCGCTTAATCGTCGTATCCGTCTTACAGTTGCACGCACTGAATGGTACACATTGTGTCGAAGAACTGGGAGTAACACCGTCGTGCCCCCGGCTGCCATTCCGGCTGGCAATCACCCCCGTTTAATTTCCTGAGTTAATGCGCGACTGACTGACTCGCGCGAGAATCCTCCCGATCGTGATTGCATTTGCGTTTCGTCCTAATACTTCCCGGGGATGTTGCTGCTGTCGACAGGAAAATTCAATCACCTGTTTTGAAAATTGCTCGTTAGTTTAATCCACGCTGCTGCTGGATAAACGGAAAGGCCGGGCAATGTATAATTACGGCTTTCAACCCGATCGCATTATACCAGCTCAGCTGCTCTCCTCCCCGCCCCCTCCGGTGTTATTCGGTCAATCGATAAAAAAATTGTCTCTTTTTGCAGACAAATTGGGCCATGAATGGAGAATATCAGACGTAACTTAATTTAACCAGCGATGGTGTTATTGATAGATACAGGTGCTCGTTTACGGAAAAAATATTTGTTACCTTAATAAAAAAGGTTACCATGTGTCTGTATTGTGTAGAACGAATATAAATTGGTAGGCATAGATAATAGAAGAAAATTGTATCTTGTACTGTTAACGTTTAACAATATTATCTTTGCCAGAACAATGTAATTACTAATGGTTTTGTGTGGGTTAGGTGTGTAATTACGTGTTAAATAGATACTGCAGAATATGTAATCTTCAAAGTCACTTTTTTATAACATCAGTGATACGTTAGCAGCTAAGAGAGAGTTATGTGTGTGGTCCCTGTAAGCTGTAGGCTGTAGGGCCCGACTTCCCCTGAATTACCATATTATCGTTTATTTGATGTAAATGTTTTAACTAGTTCTGTCGTTATTTATCATTGACGACCCTCATGTCACAACTAGCAGTTTGAATGCCGATCACCGGTAACCCCTATGGTAGTCAGCGTGTTGTACATTGTAAAATTTTCATGATAGCGAACATCTGGCTGAGGTAACGAATACCGGGTATTCAATAAAACACGTTCACTGCTACGGACACTTCTATTAACTTTTCTTGTATGCTGTATGTAAAATTGTCTTCCTTTAATTTTTAATGAGATAATATTAGTTCTGTTAAATACAATGTATGTTCTTAGTATGTAAACAAAAATTACATTACTGTGGCTCACATTAGCCAAAGTATAACATGGTGTACATTGCTGTAAAGGACGAATATGTCGTACATATTTCATAAAAACATTTTGCACTATATTTGTTACCTCACATCGATATGATGTACAGTTTATTGAATCTTTATAATCTCTGGACAATACTTGTACCAGACTTAATAACAATTAAAAATTTCTTTTCGCGTTTAGTTGACATTCGTTATATGTACATATGTACATTACATACATAGTGTTTGTGAGTAGACTGCGAATCTTATGCACTTATAGACTACAGTGTTCTGTGAAATTGAATGAAAAATAAAACTCCCCTCAGATGCAATGAGTGTTGTACTTTACTCTGAACCCAATAAGATACTTAAAAAAAGATATAAATGCCTACATGTGCCTTTGTCTTTATGGATTACTTTAATAAATGTCATTTTGTATAAAAACCCGCAGTCCACTGATGAACAAAAGTGTACGTTCCAGGTTGCTTTGAACGTGTTAAAGCGATGTCTACATCTTTGCTTTCCAATCAATTCGTAAATCGTTTGTTCCATGCAGCCCAATCATTTTTTGCAATACCTCTGGAATTCGAACATTTTAAAATCGTTGTAGGTATATTATAAACGTGCCAAGCTGCAGGAATATAATTAGAGATATACGTATAATTTAGCCTCCGCTGCCCGACGAATAAGATCACGCTTTGTTGCTGCGTTAGTAGCCCTGGTTGGCTTACAGCCAACCTTAACTGGGGTAAAAGCTGGGTTTTACGTCAGCCATGGCCTTAGAATCGTTCTTTTTGCGATATCTGCACGTTTCTCCGTTCACCCCCGCATCATAAGTGTTTTACTTTCCGTACTCTATAAAGATTTGCGGAGATGAAGTAACGAGGGAAACAGAAGGGAAAACCGAAATATAATTCATTTCTCGTTACTTTCGGAATGTCTATTATTTATCATTATTTTTCACTACCTAGAATAAATTTACCAAGTGATAGAAGACTTTTCTTTTACGCCGCTTTTTCCCCTAGTGGAAGCCGAGTTTGCTCGTGGGTGTACATAGGTAGGTAGCAATTCGGTCATACCTTCTAGAATTAAGCGCTCTTGGACTCGTTTCTGTCAGTTCTATCAACTAACAAAGTCTGTAACTTCTAATCGGAAAGTTTCCGCGTGATTGCAGTACATCGCTGTAGTAACATTTATCTGTAATAGCACGTGGCGACTTCGTCACAAGTTCCGTGGTTTATATTCCTTTGACAACACACCGCTCGATGCGTACGATCATAGGTGGCCTCGATTTTCCATGGGAATCGCGTGTAAGTGAAAAAGATAATAGCGCAGGTGTACGTACATACATGCATAGGAACAATTTTTTAATTGTAGTTCACGAGTATTTCGAGGCTCTTCAGCCTCGCTGATTGAAATACAGTGCGGCAAACGCATTGTTCGGGGAAGCACACGACCCCCTGAATGCCAGATAAATTGAACTCGAGACCCAACGAATTCTTGAAATGTTTCCAGCCCTTTGCACTCGTTATCGTATCCCAGTGAATCTCAGTATTTACCACCTGTTTGTAATTACGTTGAATCATCGATCGTGTGAACTACCGTACTGTTTTTTTTTTTTTTCGGTATATTCGATGTGCAATTTCTCCATCTATATCGGCATGTTCCCCCGGGGGCGCAAAAAAAAAAACAAAAAAAAAATCTGCATGTGGATATAATATGATTCGATCTCGAGTCTTCGGGACCGGGTTGTTTTGAATAGAGGAATTTGCCTCGATTCGTAGTTCATCTCGCCGCAAATAAATAATTTCGGCGAATTTTTTATCGTATTTTTTCATCGTATTTTTTCTTCTTTTGCATGATTCCGTTCGCTTAATTTGATTCCGACGCACTACGTAAAAACTGAACACGTTAAGCTCTTGAAGATTAATGATAAAATTATTTTAAACTTTATTACAAATAATTATTAGTAAATATGTATATACAGCAAAGTTGTAATTATTGATTTTCCAATATGACGGTTCTGAACGTCTACTTACAAAACATTTATATTTTTGTTATCAACAGTAATACATGTAATGTAGCGTTATTACTCCATTGAATAAGAGTTATTTAAAAAAAAAAACTACATTATTTATCTACAGTTTATTTTTATTTTTATTTTCATTTTCATTTCTCACCGCAGTATTAGGTGCAGTACCCACTTTACAACACGCGTGTTTATTACTGCGAACAGGTAACTGAGTAACCTAACCTATTTTCGGTAGGTACCGAATCAGTGCGGCATGGCAGTGCGTAGGTACATGTGTGTCTGAAGTTCCGTTGCTTGAAATAGTCGAACCACTGTAGACCTTGTTCTAGATTTTCGCCCTTAACACGTTAATTGTCATCATAGTCATCGATGAGTAGTGTTACCAAATATTTTAGAATGTTTAAAATAAGATGAATGTTGTCCACTAAAAATTTTTAATGAATGTAAATAAGTTTTAAAAAATTTTCAGCAGTCAATAAGTTTTATTGCAATGTAGTATTGTATAAAAATTAAATATGGTCTACTATGTGTATTGAAACATTTAAATGAAAAAGTGGGGTCTACCGTCGTAGTCTTTGCAATCTGTCGTTATTTTTTGTGTGCAATTCTTCATAGTTTTCCTAACAAAAATTGCGCATTTTTTTTGTCATCATTTTACATAATTCTTGAACGAGATATATTAGCAAGAGTGGTCAAGTACATTGTAGGTGTCACTGGCGATCACCAGCTAGATAAACGCACTATTAATAAGGATATATCATAGTATTCAATACTTTATCATAATGAATATTCTATTGTGGCCTCTGGGCCAAAAGTAAGTTAAGTAGTACATTAACCTATCATATACACACGAAACAGGGAATTATGCTTCAGGGTATTATCAAGTTGTTTGGTTATTATCTCCAAATTTTTAATATAATTTTACCAATAATTAACTGCAGATTTCTGGTTTTATTTTAACTAAAGTGATATGCGCGATCTTGTGCTTGACTGATATATTTTGATTAATTATATTGAATCGCTTCATTGGATTTGAATTACGTTCCGTTAATAACGTGAACTGAATATTCTATTAGAATCATGGTTGATTGGCAACAAATAATAATAAACGGCTCTTATTGAAAAAGTTTTATTCTGCTAATCGGACTTTGAAGCGTCAGGCACTTTTTAAATTAACATTAGCTTCTAATTAGTTAAATATGTATTGTGTGAAAAATGATAAGACTGTAATTATCAGATTGCGAGTGTTTGGACAAATCCACATGTTCATGTACTAATGTAACAAAAGAAATTCAGTGATTTTAGTCTGTTACAAACGAAATTGAAAATTTCTTAAACAGTATTAAAATTCTTCCTATACTACCTCTACTTTACATATTCATGTATAGTCTGAATGGATAAAATTTGGAATCTAAATTGTAATTACATTGCAGAATTCAAATTGTAGTGTCAAACCTTACTACCTTATACGTAAAAATGTTATTCTAAGTTTATCTAATTCGTGTTTTTTTTCTTACAGGTGAGTCCGGAAGTCTGTAATCTCTAATAACAAGAACAGTGCTTCCAATAGTTAAGATATTCATCTTTCTTTTGTTAATTTCAACGTGGCTATCATATGGTAAGCTATAATTACAAGGAATTTAATTTTCAAATTCATCTGCCTATAAAATTTTTCTCTTAATATTAATTTAAAAATTGTGACGTACAATTTATTAGGTATAGTATAGATTTTTTTTTATGTTTTAATGAAGTTAGTAGACAAAACTAAATAAAATTGATGCAATTCCTTAATAGAGTGTTAATTTTACTTAACTCATTATTCCACTGCAAGGGCTCTTACTGCAAATAGAAATGATATTTCATGTGTTCGAAATTAATACAATCTTACTTCTTATACTCACTACAAGGGAAAAACTAGTATGTATACATATAGAATCTTTGTTTGTGGTAGAATTTATAGAGTATGTGCAATATTCCATAACATTCGTATGCAATCGAGCATGTCTTGGTTAAAATAGCCACTTATTTTCCCGATCATTTTTAGTTTAAAGTGATCTCCTTCGGCAATTTCCTGTGTGGGTCGGATCTCAAAACGAGAAAAAGATCTCTATTGACCGTATAAGATGCAGGATAGAACGGAAATAGAATTTCGATCATAGAAATACATATAAAAGCGATCGCGTATGACGTACTTAGAACGCTACTACATATCACTTTAAAGTATAATTTTGGTTTCCGAGACACGAAAAATAGTAAAGATTTCTTCTTGGTGATTCCTAAAATATAAAGTACCTAATATACGTCTTATATAATTGCTTTTATATATTTTAATTATTAAATTCCAATTGTAGAATATTATAAAACAATTTTTTTTCATTTGTATTCTTTTGTATGTTTCATCGAGTAACAGTTAATTTTCTTTGCTCGAAGAATTAACGACTATACTATCAGTATTTCTTTAATTCAGATAATTAACGTTCTGTAAATGTTTCTGATACCAGTAATCGTAGCTTTCCCAATAACAAGCTTGTATATACTTTATTTAACAATTCCATAGTAATGTGCTGTCACCAAAATTAGTTTCTCTCATTATACAGTAATAGAAATACCATACGTATTCCGCTTGGATCATTGGATTAATAGACACAGTAGATAATAATTGAACTGATTTCATATGAAGTAATTAATAAACACTTTGTGCCACGCAAAGCCGCGTACTCACCAAGCCAGCGAGCATTCTCACTCAGTGCTCGCTTGGTGAGTACACGGCTTTACGCGTATACTGCCAACTCACGTCGAATGTGTTTTAAATAAGTGTCTATATAAAACCGTACACAAACTTATGGGTTGTTGTACATGAAATGATCGTTTTATTATCGGCATTTGATATTATATGGAAAATTATACGAATTTTTTTTAAACAAAGTAAGATTCTATATTTGTACATGAAATGATCGTTTTATTATCGGCATTTGATATTATATGGAAAATTATACGAATTTTGTTAAACAAAGTAAGATTCTATGCACGTTTTTCATTGAAATACAAATTTTACATTCATGTTATATTCATTACATAATTATTATACTCAGTTTAAAGATAACTGTTCAAAGACACTCTTAGCTGCCACCTCATGCATCATTTGTATAATCATTGTACCTACTATGTACATATTGATGGGAACAGTGTCAGTGAACGCGTTAAAGTAGGTCGTGTTCACTTCAAATTAAGCCTATAAAAATTCTATCTTTAGGGTGATATCAGAAACTTTGAACTGAATAACACACTACTCAATGTAACTGGAGAAACTAGAGCATCTCACAGGAATAAAGTTTTGGATGATCGATCGCGGAAGAGTCGTGGGTGACTTCCGAGTATGACGGCAGTGCGTGTACACAGAGAAGTCGGTAGAAGGGATTTAAATATTGAAATAGCGTAGGAATGTGGCCCATTTGTGAGGACACGTTTGATACACTGCCGCTATTAACCGCTTCGCAGCCTTTATGAGAAGTTCATAGTGCAATCACATTGCGAACGAACTTCCCGGTCGACACGGAACCCAAAATGAAACGACATAACCTCCTAACACGGAACTTCAAAGCTCGTATCAAGAATCGTAATGCCGAATTTGTCGTTAATATTCGCAGCATTAAACGTTGCCAAGCCGTTAATGATACAGTGGACGAAGTTTCTATAAGAACACTACTGTTTTTAATAAAATATATTAAGTTATGCAATTAATGTATAGGTTAGTAATAATGAAGGAAGGATAGAAAATTGAAAATAAATACTAAGAAGTGAAAAAACCGTTATATTTTTGTTATAACCTAGGTACATATGTATGTATAATAATTTAACATGCAGGAAAATTACGAAATTTGCATAGGACACAGTGAATTAAATTAGTACAAAAAACATAAAAAATAAAATATTTACTTCTGTCATTACCTTTAATCATTTCGAATATTCAATTCTCTATATGTATGTACTATAAATTCATTTTTTATGTTGCAAATCTAATTGCCTTTTCGAGCTCCTTTATGTTATTATACTGCTTACCATTTTTATATACATATGGCTTTTGATAAGATTCCCCATAAGTTTTCCATTGCACTCAAATCCGGGGAGCGAGAAGGCCACTTCATAAGTGGCAAATCCTCTTGCTGAAACCATTAGAGTGTCTTTTTAGAAGTGTCAACTGACGCGTTATCTTGTTGAAAAATAACATTTCCTTCGCGATTTTCTTGAAAAAACACAATCAAATAATCATCCAATAAGTTTATGTATTTTTTTGAATTTTTACAAATTGGTGTCTTTGAGAAGTAACTGAATGCAGTCCACACCATCGAACTTCCTCCGCCGAAAGTTCTATTCGTAGCAACGGATTTATATGTGCGTAAATCATGTCAGAAATATTTAAATCCGTCTAAACTGTCTAAATAAAATTTTTTCTCATCAGAAAATATTACATCTTTCCACTTCTCACATCAAGTCATGCGGTTTCTTGCAAATTGCAATCTTGATCTTTTATGTTCCTGCGTAAAAGGTGGTTTCAACGATTTTTTCGTCCACTGTAATCTTTCAACTTGCTGCAATATTTGTTGGAAACGTCGTGTGGTCATCAGCAAATCCAAAATTCTTATCACTTCACTGGTAGTTTTATTTCCACTAGTAATTTCTTTAAATATTCATGAACGGTCACGCCATGTTAATTTAGCATTGCCACTTACACAATGATTTTTACCGTATTTTTCACGAATTTTTAAATAATTGTGAATATTAGTAATGGATCTATTCATTCGTGTAAAGATCTAACCAAAGATCTACCAAGATTTAACCAACGACTTTTGTGTCCGCAAATATTGACAATAGTATATAATTATGTTTATTATTTGCAATGATATGGGAATGAACAGACTAAATAATGCTTAAGAAACAAAAATAGAAACAATGAAGTTTTCAAGTATTTGCTTTTGACGTTAGTAGGTGTGTGCCGTTGTCAGTTTTCCTACCGTACACGTAGAATCTAGCAAAATTCGTGACTTTCGAAGAATCTAATCTCGTTTAACCGAATATAATTAAAATTCACCGCTTGAACGTCTTCAAGCTATTATCATTCGAGGATATCTGAAATCTCTTACTAAACTCAACTACAAACTAAGAATGTATAGGCAGGTAATTTTAGAGGAGTTGAATTCATCGTGATACGAACTAATTATTGAGGTAAGTGGCCGATTTGGAAACGGAAATAGTAAGAGCAAGGAGTACGTTCAATTCAATTAGAAGTATTATTATGCTCCTTTAATAATTAGAAGTTTATGCAATAAGGAGTGCTTCCAGGCATTTATACGTTTCACAATCCATTTTCTTGACATTCACGGAAAATATTATTTGCTTATCAAGATGGGAACAGTGTATAAAAATAGTACGACTTAAATGAATCTGCGCTATATACATATAAGTACTCTGCCAAGAGAAGGAGGGTCACCATTCGCATATAGTTATATAGTATTCATTAGTAAAATCCTAAATCTAATCAATCTTTCACTATTCCTACTACTTATTCAGACTAAAATCAAAATAAAAATCAGGGGAATTTACATAGTTGTTAAATGTGTTTACCTTGCACATCATCAAAATAATAAACGTACCTTATCACCACATAATTCCACGGAAAATTCCGACAACTGTACACAATTCTATTCATCCGACCATAATTTAGGTTAATTAAGGAAAAGAAATTTTATGTAGAGTGAATAAACAGACTACAACCTCCATTGCGATTATGAAATACAACTTCCATCTACGGTGACACAAATTACACTTTTCATCAATGTCGCATGTAGTATTTTTTCATACATTTTCTTGACAAGACAATCCTCAGTGAAGGTCATCTAATTTTAACCCGTATGTTCAAAGAGAATGCCGGAATTACTATTATCACGTTACTTTTTACTTGTGTTGGACAGTCATAAAAAATTCCGTTGCAGAGGAACATTCTGAAATCGTCAGTCCGTAATCTGGAGCTCTCTCGCTTCTCCTTCCTCCGTTATGATATTCCAGGATTTTTGGTTTCTTTGTGTGCCAATATGACGAGTTCGCACTCGGCAGACATCAAAGTTTTAATTAGAAGGGGAGGGTGGCAGTCTCATGCAGCCACAATTACACTATCTCGACCGGTCTTTTTCTCCCATTCCGGACTTTTTTCACGCCACGACGGAGTTGATATTCGTCTCGCGGGCCACAATTCAATTTAACTTGCAATAAGGAGTTCGACATTCACGAACAGCAAAAACACATCGATCGTTTCTGACGTTCGTCGAATAATCCTCGAGAGGGTTCTCGACCAATTATTTATTTCCCGGATGAAATCGTTCTGTATCGACCATTCGCGAGTTTGATCTTATTACTTTAAATACAGCCTCGAGTGACCTGGGAGTCGAGATTAATTCCTGACTTTTCTTCCCGTCGGAGCACTTTTTTTTCCACGTGCCCCTTAATTGGAACGCACTCCCGCGCGATCTATAAGTAATTAGTGATATCCAGGATTATAGCAACCCTTAATTAAGCCATAACAATGGAACAGGAGAACCGATTCCGTACGGTCCTCTTGAACGGTTCCCCTTCGTTCTTTCCCTCTTTTTCTTTCGTTCGTTTCGTCCGTCATCAGCGGTCGAGCTGTTGTTCTTCATTCTCCCCAACTTTCGCTCAATTCTTCTTTGTTCTTTCGCTCATCATTAACACCCGGTTTCGTTCCATTACGGCTTTCAGACGTTCAACGACGTCACGGTTGGCGGTAATGGGTCTTGTTCTTTGGTCACATTAAGACTGTGGTGTAAAAGGTTCACGACCTTTCTCGTGAACTTTCGAATCCTAACCGTAGATCCGACGTGCGATTTTATTGATACGCTAGATGTCACGTGATGCGTAAATAATATTTTAGGCACAGACTCAGATATGTATGAGTCGCAACGAATCCATAAAGTTTCTCACAAAAACATTCAGACACTGATAATGTAGCGAGGTAATGCTGGTTCTTGCGATAATGCCACATCTACTAAAGGTGTATGTGCACCAAATGTGTAGTCAATCAGTCAATTAGAACTTGAGGTATCGTGACAGCCATTAAAAAAAATACGGGTTCGAGAAAAACACGTTTAAAGCTCTGCTGGCTGCGTGTCTTCTTGTTTGAAAAATATATAATTATTCGTTATTTTTACGAAATCAGGAAAATCCTTCTGAAGACATACCTACATACGAAAACGTACACTTTCAGAAATATAACAAAAAATCGATTTTTTCGAAGGACTAGATTAGAATGCCCCCTTAATACAACGAGGCTGTGGTGTTTATATAATAATTTCAGGACTCACCCCATGGAGCTCAGTGGTCCACAAATGAACGCTCGATTCTTCAGTATGTGTCGTGAAACTTCCCTTCCCTAGTCACCGGTGCCCTGACGTTGAGTTAATAAAGAAGAGCCGCCGCTCAAAGGACCATTCCGTTCGTGAAATTTAATTCGTAAAATCACTCGTGAATTCAAACTTGCATTGAAATTGTAATTGCACTCTGAAGCTGTAGTAATTACGGCGTTTAATTTCTTTATTTTAATTACTTCAATGTTGCGTGAAATGAAGCTTAGGCTGAATGTTCATACACTCGCGTAAACCAGTGGAAGTTGTTTTCTAATGGAGTGCTTTTACCGGATTGGAAATTGTGCTGATTGCAATATTTTTGTAAGCAGTGAATTAAAGTGCATTTTCGTAATATTGCAATGATTTCTTGTAATTACAGGGTGTACACGCTGGAATTTTACCGCTGTTAGATCTACAAAACAATTCGGCTTAAGATGGTTCTACTAGCATACTAATATCGTGTCATTAATGTCAATATGTTTTTAATGACGTAGTTGTTAAAAGGAACAATTTCTTGTTTTCTTTTGCTTTTTTTTAAAACATGGAAAATCGTTTCAAAATTCGTTAGATTTGTATCTCGCCTGTTTAACGCTTTCAAGACTGACAGAGCAATACATCCGAAATTCAGTTATTCATATTTATAAATAACGTTATATGCTCCCAAATTCAGTTATTCATATTTATAAATAACGTTTATAAAGAAAAAGACGTATTAGATATTCAGCAGCCAAGGTGGACGAACGGACTAGAACTGTATGTTCACGCTGAAGAATCTTACATTAATTTTTTACTTTTATTTTTAGAACAAATATTAAAAAAATATTTCAAATGAAATTTTAACCAATACAGAATTAAATTTTTCAACGTGAACATTTCCGTGTGTAAACTTTTATACGATTTATAATATAAACTCAAACTTTATATCAATATAACCTTTAATATACAGGGTGTTACTTTTAAACTGACTGTTATTTTCAGTGTTGGTCAATTCTTTGTTGAAAAGAAAACACGTACAGTTTTCATTTGTTTCATCGTTTGTTTCTATTTCGTCACGTAGGGTTCAACTAGGCGATTTGCGTTGAACTGACTTCTTAAAATCTTACTAATTTATCACTTCCTACTACAGGGAATGATATCATGTGGCAGTTCGTTGTATTCGTCTCAACAAACACTATCATAATATGAATAAAAAAATACAGGGTTCCATTTAAAAAAATTAACTTGACTTTGATATCTCCCCCACTACTACACTTATAGAAAAATTATTTATATTACGTAATGTTCCCCTTTGTACCAAACAACTTTTGTACGAACATTTTTTTGATAACTTTAATCCTTCGTGAGATATTCCACTGTTTCCAGTTAAACGAAATACTCTGTATATATGTATATTGACGTCAAGAATCCATCGTGCGAAAATGTTTCAGAATGAATTGTTCGAACACATTAGAATAGCATATTTCCTAAAAGGAATCGGAAATCGATTTTGCACACTGATCACGGTCATCAATGAGCCAGCTGTATCTTCGGTTTTGCAACGTCGTTAGAAAATGTCGTGAGAAATTTCCGATATCGCGTTGTTATGGTTTCTCGAACGTTTCCAGACATGTACGAAAACTCGATACTAAATTGCATACGTGACTACACAGAGGTTCCCGTTAGTATACACGGCCGTACGTATGCTCGGTTATTTACTTTCGCATGGGAATACACGAAATTGTTAAACGCAATCATCCGGACACATCCGAAACTCCCGACCGATATGCGTGACGCGCGATACATAGATGTAAATTGATCCTTAAGTGGAACAACGCGTTCTTGATACAGAAACTATTAAATGTCGCAGCATTGTTTTCTCGTTTAAAATACGAAATATGCTTCCCGATGACTAATTGCAAAAGTGTATCATGTTGGTCCATCAAAAACAACCTTTCTGAAAATTGAATTTTGGTTGTCAAATAGTACAAGTTGCAGGATTTATTTATTACTTATTCTAAATCGTGCTAAAGAAGAGAGATATAGATTGCAAAGAATTTACTTAAAATTAACGAAGGATGAATCGAATTTAACAAATTGACAACTAATGTTGTAGAATCACGTGTCATAGCAAACCGAATGTATTAAGAAATTGTAATTTATTACTATATTCTAGTTATTTTAGCAATCTATTCTACCTTCGTCAGAATGATAAAACACTACTTGATCGTTGAGGGAACTTTGATTGAATTTGTTTCGTTGAATTGTATGGAATTTTAAAACAATATCCTTCTACATGTTGTTGCGTAATGAACAAGATACAGACTTGTTGGATTCCAGGTGAAGGAATATTAACAACACTTTCTTTAAACTTAACAAGGGGTTTTATTTCGAACGGTTGTGTCCCAGTGACTGAATGTAACGTCTGTCTGGCAAATAGTGTGTTTGACAGCAAGAATACGAATGCTCTCAGAATACTCTTTGAGGTCTTATATACACGGTTTTGGGTTAGGAAAGGGATGGACGTGGCCCTTGATTACAGGGTGACTAAAACGGTTTTTGGCTTTTTGGATTTTGCGATGACTAAGGATGATGCAGCCAGGTTACTTTATCTATGACTGAATAAGAAGGTTGGTCCTCCAATATTGTTATATACTACAAATCCAATACTTTGCAATTTCCTATATTTTTTTTTCCAAACATCAACAAGCTTCTTACCATAATATTTTGATCAAATATAGACATTTTAAAACATAATTTTCAGAACGATTCTATAATTATAAATGAAAGTAAGTAATATTTATCTTCCAAGTACCCGTTAGTATACACAATATGTACCCTCACAAGCAAACTCGGCTTCCGCTAGGAGAAAAAGTGATGTAAGGGAAAGACTTCCTACCACTTGGTCTCGGAGTTATTGAAACTTATGCGAAATTAACATTCGGTTTAATTATTTCAGTATTTAAAATAAATTTTGCTAAATGGTAGGAAGTTCTTTTCTTACGCAACTTTTTCCCCTAAAGGAAGCCGAATTTGCTCGTGGGTGTAAATATTTTCTTTCAAATGCTGTTTTACTTACTGTAAAAAAAACTTCCATTATCCTCGTCGGTAAAATATGATTAAAGAAAGGATTCCGTACAAGAAAGTCGTTAATGGTAGTACAAGTAAGGAATAGATATTATTTCCATATAGTTTCAAATTTCCATTGACGATGCTGAAGAAAGATTGAAATATAATTGGACCAGCAATAAGTTAAATATATTCTGTTATTACAAGTAATTCACCGATATCGGTTTATTCATTATAATAAGCTCGGAAGACGCAGTACTGTTTTAAGATACTTGAGACAGTCGATGAAGTATCGATATTCTGATCTGGTCGGAGACACGAGGGAATTTCTTCGCAGGCGTAAGCCGATTGCCGGTGAATCGTCAAGGACCCACATCGTCTGCCAATCAGCTTACGCGGGGGGCAATATGTACTTCCTGGAATGGAGTTCCTATTCACGAGCATCCTCTCCTCCACTCTCCTCCCTCGCCGTCTTTTGCATCTTACGCAAAGACGGCTTAAGGAATCGACGAGCGATATTTGTAGCGCCTAGCACGTGCTTACCCTGGTGTTGAGCAAGTTCGCCCGGGTCAACTTGATAAGCCAATAAATCGAGAACCCCCGGGGGGATGGAAACTTTAACCGGGCGCGCGAACAGCGAAAGGGCAGACTGCCGGGCACGGGGCCGACAAAAACCGTCGAAAAAAGTTTTCGTACGAAACGCTGGAAGTCATTGTCCGTTAGCAAGCAAAGCATGCTTGGCCCGAGAAATGGAACGTGGCTGCTGCTATCCGTGCTTTCAACAATCTTTCCAACTCTCCAAGTACTTATACAATGCTGGCCCCGTCCTTAAAAAATAACAGTGTCATTGCTGCTTTCTCCCCATACTAAGGAAACTTCTTTACTTTTCTGTACGCCCTTGAATGTTTTTCTGCCAGACGATAATCGTCTTTTAACAAAAAGTGTAGTTAAAAAGTGATGATTCAACTTAGGGGGGTCTGAAATAAGTTCCGATTCGGTATTTTTTCTCGGATGCGTAGGTTTTTTGTTTGTAAAATTTATCCTACGCTTACCTTCTTAAAATTTATCTCCCCCTTCATATAGATTATACTATTGTCAAATAAGTAACATTAAACAAAACATTTGCGTGTTGAGCCAAGCTATTGGCTGGCAACTGTCTCTGCTCCTGTTTTACCTAAATAATTATCACCTCTCTTTGTTATAAAGAGATTAGAAAGAGAATAAGAATTTCACGGTTTTCGTAGAGGTTTGAGGATGAGAGGATAAGAGGTTGGAGATTAAATCTTGGACGAGAAAATTAATCGTAAAATTAGTGGCCTGACCTATTACAATAACTTTAATAATAATAGCTATAATAACTTCAGTAGTAGAAAACATATCTGGAAAGTAATCCTCAACAAAAACCCCCATGGCGTAGGTCTCAAGGAGGCACAGTAATTATTCTTGTACATAACGTACAGAACAGCTTCGTATGTATATTGTAACGAAAAAGTTATCAGTATATAGTGTCATAAATTCTATATATCCAGATGGCTACATGATTCTGTTTTATAGGTTCACCGAGCGAACTTCAGGTTTATAGGAGGAGTTAAGGGGAATTAGTTGCAGATGAAGGCTTTCGTACGTCTTCGTTGTCAATCAGCCAATTATGCTGTGTTGATATTGACGATAATACAGCTGCTACAGCTCACAGCCTATTAAGAACGCTTTCGGAAATATTTTGTCAGTCTGTTGAAAAACTATTGTCCTGGCTGAAGACTTACAGCGCAGTTCCCTTTGGAGTGGTGGGAATCAATTAATGAATATGTTTTTCCCTCTTTTTTCATTGAATATCCGCACTGGAGACACGAAGCCCCTTGATAAAGGTATATATTTATTGACGTGTACTGAGAAGATGTATAAAATTATTGAAATGTATTGAAGAAAAGGAAAAGCATAACGTAAATCTTGCCTTCTTTATTTAAATAATTTTGTCCACGAAAATAGGCTAGTTCAATTGTAAATGGCATTAGAAACTATACAGTTTCCTGTATAGTTGATATGTATTTATTAAATTTTCATTATAACCTCAGATTAAAAAGTTGTAAAACACGACCTTTAATATTTTCTTCGCGATTTGGACCAATTGCAACTTTTTCAAATTTTTTTTTCACATCATTTAGTAAATTAATATTTCTAATTTCACAAAAAAAACTCAAGTCATTTGGAACAATTTTAAAAGTGTTGTTCTGTTTTAAAGGGTGTACAAATACTTTTTACACCCACTGTAAATACCTGGATCATACGTCCTGTGGATACATATATAGAGGGAAGGTGCCAGCGCGCGTGCACACATCGATGTGTACACGTTCAAACGGCTCTTATCGCCCAAGTCAGTTCCGAGCTCTGGGGTTGTAATTACGAAGTTGGAGAGACACAAGGAGAGGGAAATAGACAGTCTGCTTCAGGGATAGCTCCAAACTCTCTGCAATACTGCAGTCATGCAAGGGATCATCGTTGTTTCCAACGAAACGTTTCGAACACGATGATTCACCTCCCTACCCCCTCCATTCGTTCTTTTGTTCTCCTTTTCTTTATTAGGAGAAGATCATGTCCAGAAGTAGAATTGGTAAAAGAAGGGTAATTATATTTCGTGGTATACAACATTCAAAAGTTCCTCTTTCCGAGGCTTTAATTCGGGATAACGCTCTCGGGGTATAATATTTGGTTTCCTGAAAGGCAGCGCGTTCTGTCCGTTCAGCTATCATGCCTCTTCGCTCCATTGAACTTTCGATTCCCGTGCGCCGTCCTCCGCGATCGCGAATCATATTTCTTTTAGTGGTTCGGTACTTAACGTGAAACGGTACGTACTAGCGAGCTGCGCCAATGAAAGATTTATGTGTTCGTTCTTGGTCCATTCCGTACCCGGCGGTACCCGCTTTAGCAATTATCCGCCGGAAAATGTCTAAACGCGACTCGCCTACCGGCATTCGACTTATTTCGAAGGTGGATAAAATATCATTTCTGTAGACGAAGTTTTACGATGTAATAATTTTCGTTAAACGAGATTTACCATTTTAATGGCGCATGCATAAAGCACAGATTGAGTTTCCTCGTGCGAACGAAAATGGAAGTCATAGAATAAAATTCCTTTTTGAGGAATTTTAAACCACCTTGTATAGGCGTACATAAAAGAAGAATAGGTAAATTTAAAAATATTTTTCTCAGGTTCTAATTATTGTATTTTCAATTGTATTTTCATGCATTAGTTATTATTTAAAATTATAAAATGGCGGAGTTATACAACATTGTCCATCATTATGTCCGGCAGGGCCTTGTACGCTAGCACCCAGCAAATCTCCGATACTATTCATCCGATTAACTTGAAATCTGAACACATTATTCCTCATTAAACTGTCTACAATGTAGTGTTCGGGATTTGAATAATTAAAAAAAAATAAGTAGGTGGCAGCTTTATAAAAAAAACGAATTTTTATTCTTTGACAAATGTCAACTTTGAAAGTTTATAAAAATTCATTATAGATCATTTTATAGGGAATAATGTGTCTGATATTGAAATTAATCGGATGAATAGTTTCGAAGATCTGACCAGACATAACGATAGACAATGTTGTATAACTCTGCCGGTTTGTAATTTTAAATAACTGATGTATGAATGTAAAGTTGGAATGTTGCCTGATATCCCTTAAGAAGACCCTAATATTTTACTCAATCAACCTGAGAAAGAAATTGTTACATGTATCGAATTTTTTTGAATCTACAAGATAATGTTCTCTATTAAGTAATATTGTTGGATACACATGCATTCCGTCAACATAAACTTTCGTAGGTACAACAAATGTGTCATATTTGTATCAACAATAATACTAATTTTCATACACTATGTTATTTGCCACAGACAACAATTACTGGAATTTAATAACGTCTCTATTTCGTCAGTATTCTTCATAGTTTTTTATACAGAGTATATATTTCTATTTAATATATGCTTCGTTGTATTAATCTATAAAATAGTGAATTTGCATAAGTATCCATCCCCAGTCTGTTTACGGTCAATATACCAGGGTCCTCGAGATTAGAGTTCAGCGTCGAAAATTCTAAAAGGGATAGATAGTTGTTATGATTTTACAAGGCACTGAAAATAGAAGTGTTATACTATAAACAGGTTTAACATGCTTCATCTTGCATATTATTGCGATATGTTCCAAAACAGGAATGCATATTGTGGACAGCGAAACAGGAATGCATTTTTTGCATTTCAGATGCTTGAACCAACAATGTGTCGAGCAAATCTGAATGTGTTAATAATAGTTATGAAGTGTTGAAATTTATAAAATTTTGTTTGTTCTCTAAACGTTCCTTTATTAAATTTCCATTTTTTAAGCATCTTGCTAATTTTCTCAAGTTAAACTGTTCTTGGTATTGAGTTGTTAGCGTTTTAAACTTGCTTTATTAAATTTGGAAAGAAGCTAAGCGATTATCGTGAAAGCATAAACAACAATACTTTTAGAAATTCCTACAATTAATAAGAAATTTTAGTAATTCTAAAGTTTTCGAAAGATGAGCGTGGCGTTAATAATTCAAAAAACAGTTAAATTTGTTCTTGATTTTGTTATGTTCAATATTTCCATGATTAACATAAGGTTTCTATATTTTTAGATATTGGATAAATAATTCTATGTACACGCTTAAAGTTATTGTACAGTATACCGTTATTGTAAGTACCCCGTTTTGTCCAACTCTCCCCTACGCCATAAAATCCAAGTAGTAGGTATTACGACTGATTTGTATCCATACAGCTTCACATATGATGAGAAATGATCATTATTAATATGGGCACTTTTCGAACGTTCTCGATCTGATAGTCAACGCTTGAATATTAGTATACAGCATGATGGTACGGTGGAAAAATTGCGTAGTTGCGAATATTTCCATCCATCGAAATTGTCGTGTAATCTGGACCCGCGTGCAATGTTGTCAGGTCGTTTGCATAGCAGTTCGTGTCTGGCCCGGTAACGTGTGCAGCAAGTTAGGACACAATCGTTACAGCCACTCTCGCCTCGTCTAAGAAGCAGTTGCTTCGGCTCTCCTGCTTCACCCTCTCCTGATAACATCTCTCATTTATCAGGGCGACGCTGCATCATCGTGCAACGACCGCGTCTTAACGCCCTCCCGACCTCCTCAACCTCCGAGCATCATTTCCGACTTAGCTACCGCTGCAGGAGTACCCCGCTCTCTAGCCCCGTGTACTCTAACTTGCCAGAATGTACTGGCGAGACAAATTTTCGTGGGGACGGGCTTCGACTATCAACGCGAGAAGCGAAATATTCACGGCTCGAGCAACGCACTTACCACCTTGATTAGATACTTAAGGACCATGAGTTATACAGCTGCAACGTACCGGCGTGAGCAGACATTAAACGTTTCGTAGGATTTAGTTTTAAGGGTGGTTGCAGACTGATTCGTTTCGACACGTGATGACGATTAGACGTATGTTATAATGTACGTGGTTAGTTTGGACTTGAGAATAACTTCGATATTTATGGACTATTTTATGAGTTTTATTTATACATTTGTATAGGATGGATCAGGACTAATAGTTTTATAGTAGGATTTAGTTTTGAGGGTGGTTGCAGACTGATTCGTTTCGACACGTAATGACGATTAGGCGTATGTTATAATGTACGTGGTTAGTTTGGACTTGAGAATAACTTCGATATTTATAGACTATTTTATGACTTTTATTTATACATGTAGGGATTTTTTTAGGGATGATTCTATATGTAAAAAAAAGAAAATATAAAATGAAATTTTTCCATAAGAAGTTTCGAAGAAATTGAATTTTACGATTTATCGGGTCCGGTCCCACTTGACTATTTCTCTACTTGATGGAGTTAATGGAATTAACAAACACTTATACTTCTGCGGTGCAAGCTATTGCTTTCATTCGTACGTTTATGTCGATGAACAGTAGTAATTTCACATTTTGTTGATAAATGTATTGATCAGTACTTACCAGGACGTTGCCATCGCTTATTACCAGGCGTATTTTTAAAGTAAGGTCCATTTTAAAACTTCCGCCAATTGAAGTAAAGAGACGAGATCACAATTACATAGCATTTTTCTCTAATTCCTTACCTAACTGGCAGCCATTTACTCTTACAAGGGAAGGCACGGAAGTGTCCCCCTTCGATTTTGATGAAACTTCGTATGTCTATTAAGCAGTCAAAAATAAGGGATACGCATATTTTTTTATTGGCTGAGACGCTACTTTAAGGGGTGAAACCACCCCTCGAAGTTTCGACCCTATATAGGATAATAGGGTTTCAAAGTGACTATACAGGGTGTAACAAAAATGTTGTCCGACCCGGAAATGGGGCACTCGGGCGGGTGAATTGGAACAAGTTTTTCCTTAGCAACAATGTAATCTGAGGCTTCGTTACCGAGATATTAACGAAAAACTCCGACCAATCAAAGCGCGAGTTTGCCAGCCGAGTTCCTGCGCTAGTGGTGGCTACGCGCTGCGACTGGTAGGCATCGTTGCCGCGGGAAATCGGCTGGCAAACTAGCGCTCTGATTGGTCGGGGTTTTTCGTTAATATCTCGGTAACGAAGCTTCGGATTACATTGTTGCTAAGGAAAAACTTGTTCCAATTCACCCCCCGAGTGCCCCATTTCCGGGTCGAACGACATTTTTGTTACACCCAGTATAATTTTTGTCAGACTATAATATAGATGTTAGAAATATTAGTATGAAGTCTTTAATATTTAAAAAAACTACACTCTTTCGAGATTTTGGAGTAAGTGCCTTGCGGTCCCTCACAGTCCTCTTACCAAAAGGCATCGCTGCCTTCCCCACTCCGTGGCCAGATTCTCTAGGAACAATGTCCTTATGCTTAAGGCAATGTAACGTGAGGCTGCTTGCCATATCTAACTTGCACTCATCTGTTTCACATAAACAACCCTCTTCGTTGCCGATAACTGGAGGACCCAGCGTGATGCCAGATCTGTTTAGTCTCAAACACCCTCTTCCACGACTGCACGCATTCCAGAAACCATAGTCCATAAATTCTCCAACGGTCAATGAGCGACAGGCCATCCGCCTTCGACTCCGCTTAAAACTCATTGACGCTAACACAGATTAGTTTTAGAAGAAGCAAAAAATTTTGAGAGGGGAGAATTCGGGCCCCTTACCTTATGATCTTTTGACCAGGTGATACAACGCTCCATAAAATCATCGAATATCCGTTCTCTCGTACTATTAGTTGTTCTGTTGCTATTCCATTGTTTTCACCTCACTCTCCCAATTTTTGCTTTCCGTTCACGCTGCTCTTCCAATTCTTTTTTTCCTTTCGTTAGAAAATCGAACTCGACTCGGCACGTGACGTACATTTGAAGCTACGATAAATTCCTTTACGAACCTTCCGAACCGATGAGCGCCATTAACTTCCTCGTCTACCTTCGATTACATCGCGTAGATAAAAATCCCGTTGCAAAGAAGGGTATAGTTTTTCCTGCTTTTCAAAGTAACAGAATTAAGCTCAGACAATCAAAAAATAAACAGAATTTAATACGGGTACTCAGCTAATATTGGCAGATGAACTGATGCGATGTGGATAATAAGTCATTTATCTATTTCTTCGTAACAGTTAGGGGACTAAAATATGTTTTCTTACAGTTTCACAACTGTACAACATTGTTATCGGAATAAACAGATTTTGCACGAAAAGCCGCAGGACATGTACACTCACGAGCAAACCCGGCTTCCACTAGGGGAAAAAATAACGTAGGGATCTACCACTTGGTAAATTTATTCCAGGTAGTGAAATAAATGTTAAATCGAATGTTAATTTGGCATACATTTTAATAATTCCAAATACCAAGTGGTAGGAGGCCTTTCTCTTACGCTACTTTTTCCCCTAGTGGATGCCGAATTTACTCGCGGGTGTACAATGGTCCTTTTACGCTTTGCCAGTATAAACACTTCTGTGCCAATAACGTATTACAATTTTGGAAGTTTAGAAAATTTTATGAAAGAAATAACACATTTTACGTTTTGCCAATATAAACATTTCTGTGCCAATAACGTATTACAAATTTGGAAGATTAGAAAATTTTATAAAGAAAATAAAATTAGAATGAACGAAAGAAAATTTAAGTGTAGATGTTGTCATGTTTCTAAGTAATTCATCAAAATGAGAAATATTTCAAAGTGATAAGTGTGCATATTCGAGTCATAATAAAGTAAATAATGGTTACAATTACGTTTGACCGAATTGCTAATGCTAAGTACCAGCTTAATTGCTTTCACACTATTAACTATGTGACTGATGAGGTATCTAAGCGATTGAGAGCTTAATTACTTCGAAAACTGATTAACTGTTTCTGAACTGGCTACAACCGGAAGCCCGATAATTACCGAGATGTTTGACATTTCTCTGATAATCGCCAAACTTTTAATTTCTGGCTTTTCGAAGTATCAAGTCGTTCCCCTTATTAGACCTTTCGCACCCTTTTCTTAGAAAGTAGTAAACAGAACTTCGACAGGCGAGCAGAATTTTCTTGAAGCTTTAATTTGCGCGGCATGATCCACTGGATCACCTTTAAGCTTTTCTAATTTACTTTCCGGGAACTTTTAGATTCACACTGTATGAATACCGTAAATGTCCAGGAAACGAGAAAAGTAAAGACTTTTTCTCATATCAAATGCATATCTGCTTTTTTAAGTTCAATACCGATTCATTATCACTTGTAACGCACGTTGCAAGCAAATTGTCAAATGCTCTTATCAAGAAAACGAACTGGACTAACTCATAGAACAGCACAATGAGGAATGTCGAGAGATATCAATGAGTTATCGAGCATTTTATAGAAACACTTTAGTAGAATCAGATATACTACATAGTTCAATTTGTCTTCAAGAATTATTAGAGGTCTAAAGCGGTTATGACTTGGGAACAAGGTCAAATAGGGCACGTATTTATGTGACTTTTTTCATTGCTTCTGTATCGCCCGTCCAAAGCTGAAGTGTGTCTCGCAGATTAAGAAATGCCCTGTATAAAAGGGAACTATTATAGAGACGTATACTGTTTTAATTCTATCACATCCACAAACCTCTCCTAGTGTTTATTCCTCACGTTTTGTTTAGCGCGAGGTTGGGATAAATGAAGGATCGGTATTTCTCTCCAAATCAAATTACCCAAATTGTACAATTTGTACACACAATCTAACATATTTTATAATTTTTACTACAAGTATTATAAGTAACGGGGAATGATCTATGTTTTGAACTTGCCCGGTCGATACGACGGTTTTTCTTATTCTGATCAGAAAATTTCTAGACTTGACGAACGAAAGGAGGAGGGATGCAGTGTAGGCAAATATAGAAAACTTGGAGGGGAAAAATTCGTGGGCCTCAATTGGTTGCCACAGTAGGTGGTGGAAATCGGTGGGTGTGCGAAAGGTGTCGCGTGGAAAGGGCGAAGGTAAGAAGCCTACGTGTCCGGGTTTTTCCAAGTTCCAGGTAGGGTGACGTCGGTACTGGGATGGTACCGTTACTTTCGAACATCTGCTTCATGGCTAATGAACTAATTTACAAATCTGCTGGACGTTTTGCTCATAAAGGAGTGGACGACTCGATAAAACTCGGGTGTACGGAGGTCACACTTAATAACAGGTATTGTTGGTGTGACCCGACACCTAGTATGTATTATATTCGTGCAAAATACACGTGCTTGTACACATCTGGGCATTGAATTGATTAGATAAATTTCGTAACGGTGAGCAGTGTAGCAGAATAAATCAAACAGATTTTTCTAATCTTCCAAATGAATAATTCTAACTGCTTATGTATACTACCACTCAAAGTGTTTCCCCTCCTCTCGAAGAAAGATTCACTCGTTTTCATTTCCTTTTCACTTAGGAAACTTTCAACAACTGATCGTCAATGTTTCTTAATTCATCGCCAAATTGCAAAGTAAACCATTTCTTCTTAAAACATTTCGCATTTTTCGTGAAATAAAGCTAATAAAGATGGGAAAATACGTATGGTAGTGTACCTTGTCGTACGAGGAACTGTTTTAAGCATCGATTGGCACTAATTAATTCCTAATCGGTGCGATCGTTCGCGGACACAAATGTAGTTTCTGATATCCTTGTCTCGTTCGAATTCACGTTGAAGCTCTTTCTGATTGTGTGACGCGGCTACGGATGATTCCTGGGGACTGGAAATTGGGCCGCGCGCATTGAGGGTCCTTTAACCGGCAGCGCATCCGATCAGCGGGGAACAACGCCTAACGGCCGCTCTTCTGAGTTATCGATCGCCTAAAGGGAGGTGATTACGTAGATTGTGCGCGTGCACAGCCAGTTTAATAGTACAACCGACTCTGCCACCGTTATTACAATGGCGGACGTTTGTAAAGTACATGTGATCGAGGATACAGTGCAATTCATGTTGGGAATGCGTGTACCAGACGCCGATAGAAATATCATCGATAACGTCGTTTGATTCTATACAGTGGAGGGCATTTGTTAGCTGGCAGTACTGTATATCCGTCTTAACCCTTTCGAGACTGACGGGACAATATGTCCTGAGGTACCTTTTACAATGTCTGCTGAGATATTTGCTCCCAAATTCAATTACTTATCTTTATAAATAAAATTTTGTAGGGGATGTCAGGTTTACAATAATGATACAATCATTTATTGTAGAAGGCTGTAACTCCTTTGGAACTTATATAAAACCTAAAAAATAATGGTTGTACACTAAAAACGAAATAAGACCATAACTGCGAAATGACGAATTTCGGTCTTGTTTGCGCATATTCTTCTCGGTTACCTTAGTTACCAACATTTTAAACAATTGAGCATCATTATGCCTCGTGTAGCATCACACATCGAGTGACTGTGAAGTACAAACGTGCCAATTCGTAAGTATTCATGCCTTGGGAAATACTTCATTATGTCACCCGGTGTATGACAAATTCTATCGCCCATGTTACAGAGACCTCTGGTGCTCATTCCAGCTGCGCGAAACAGTTATGGTCTTATTTGGTTTTTAGTCTATGTACATATATGATACTCTCTAAACACGTCTATTCTGCTTGCTGTATTACAAGGAAGTGATCGTTACATTTCTGACGGAAACGAATATCTATGTACGTTGCGATCTACATACATATGGACCGTTTATTTTGAAAGTGGTGTAAGTCCTTTTTTAAAAAAAATTAGTATTTAATATCATAAAAAATGCCAATGCTTTGTTAAAAAACCTGTATTTTTTAATTGTCAGATCTGCTAACATTTAATTTTCTCGAAACAAAAGAAAATGGACTTGCACCACTTTCAAAATAAACGGTCCATATATCGAACGTTATGAGCGGTGCTTCCTATTTCTCTGTTCTTTCGGCGGGAAAAGCAAATCCCTGCAACCATTAAGATCTATTGAGGCATGTCATCCCACTGTAAAAGACTTATGGAACTTATGTGCCATTTTCAAAGCTATGCTCAGTCTGCTCACCTCTATATTCGCTTTCTCTACGTTTTCTAACTTCTCAAAACTCTTTAATTGTTTAACTTTTATTGCAGTTTCATTGCAACTGTCCTCAGTTCTTTAACTTCCTACTCAAGGTTGTTTTTGGGCTTAGCTTAGCTTATTATGTATAATAACTTTAGAATGTAAATTATTATACATAACTGTGATAAAAGTAAAACAGTTTCAATTTGTAAAATGTTCTTGTGAATCATTTATTTGTCATGTAATGTAGACAAAGTACAACAAATGTTTTTGTAGTTAATTAATTAGGGAATAAATGGACTAATATAATGTCTATTTAGAAAAGAGCTGCTATAGTGGCGTTACGCCCTAAGCTCTTTAAGCAGTTACTTCGCGAGGAATGAGCCTCCATAATGGTGTATAGTAGGAGGTTAATAGGACCGTATATGAATATTTTATTCTATTAACTCACGCCATCTTTCAATTAATCGGATAAAAGTGTTGGTTTAGTTAGGCAAAGAAAGTATTAATTTAAAAAGTTGTCAACTTCAACTTTGCACAGTAATTAATACAGAGTGTTCATAAGAGAGTATGCAAACTTTAGAAGTACATAGAACTCGTCAAATGAAACGGAAATAAAAAAACACTGAGTGAAAATCCACTGACTTTTAATTAAAAATTTTTTTCCATTACGAGTCTGTGATAGAATAGGAAACTGTATTGTATTCTTATTTGTTGTAAAAAGTTCAGTAAAGTTCGATGAACATTCTGTCTTATTTGAAACCTGACAAAACCCTTAGTAGAGTCTGTAAATTTTTGTTTGCTTCCAGTTTCTGCAAATCACTTCCGATAGTGTGCTGTTTACATAAATATCTTTAGTTTAATTATATCAATCATTGCAAGGCACACTTCTTGTTAGGATTTTCAAGTGAAAGTTTAACGGAGCAATTATTAACACTCACAGGATTAACTAATACGTGAATATATTTATCACAACGAAAGAGCTTTGAACAATACCTTTTCACTTTCGACGCACTAGGCTACAACAGAGAGGTAGCAAACCCCGAACATGCTTTATATACACTACGCAGGTGTCGCTGTTGATCGCGAACCGTGACGTGTACAGACAATAAAACGCGCTCATTACAATTTAATATAAATATAACTTCAACACTTCTTTTATGCAAATATGAGACAAGACTATTCATGTCAAACTATGGTCTGTTCCACGACAAAAGAGCCCTAGGAGGTTTCCCTTCCTTGTCTGGTGGGGATCCAACGCGAGCGACGTTGTCACGGTCTCAATGTGTCACTATGTGTCTCTTTCCATCCGTCAGCACAAACATCGCAAGAGCCTCTGGCTCAGACGCTCGGTAAACAAACTTCCTTCTTTACCCTACGATTAGAACCGTAAAACGCTTAAAACGCTTCCGTTACACTCGACTTCAAACTTTCACCGTCATAAAATCACCGGGAAACACAGCCATAAACTTTCGTCACCACCGTACGCATCACCCACAGGTCATCCCTTCTTTTAAACCCTCTCACTCACACGTTTCTTTCCATCACAGTACGCCTCAATCGCAGGTCATCTTTTTTTTCAACCTTCTCATTCTCACCTTTCCTTCCACCACCCTTCTTACTTTTCACTGTCAGTCATCCCTACTCTCCATCCCCTTAGTTACTTCCTCCAACATTCCCTAATAAGGAAAACAACCACCACTCAACCAATCACACACCAGCTACACCCGCCTTTTTACGATTTGTTCTTTTCGACACCCTCTTGAGGACAACACTCACCGCTTGAGAGGAAGAACTGGGTAGAAACTCACCAACACTCGTAGAGTACACACCATTACCAGTGTAGTATACAGTTACTTTGTGAATACATCAGTTTATCAAGTGAGTAAAACATTTATTCATCACCCTCACACCTCCAGTCAAAATAGCCCTCACGTCATTAATTTACCGTGAGCGCAACGGTCATCGCGGTCTCGATTCACGCATGCAGTCAGTCGCGAGTTTTAGTGCTGTACACAAGTGTTCAAATTTCGAAAACATTTAAAACAAAAAAATCATCTATTTTAATTATACGGACTTAGAGTTTGTTAGATGAATATTTTATAATGATAGAAAAAAGAGACTTTTGATTCATCATCAATTTGACTTTGGTATTACTGTTATTTAATAATTAACTGAATGCATACTTTATTATAAATAACAGGGTGATAGACTTGAAAATATAATTGAATATTCTCATTAGTTTCGATGACTTTATTAATTATTTAATTGGTGTCGAATACGACGAAGGAACAGATACACTGAATATTAAAAGTACTCTATCCATTAATTACATTATTATTTGATTTAATTTTAAATTGATACGTGAGCTTAATTAAAACAGAACCATTCAACAACACAGAAGAGATCGGATTTTAATAAATATGCACACATATACACTTTCAAGTCGTCATCTGAAAAAAATTTATGGGGTCATAAAAGGATTGGATAAATTAAAACTAGAGTAATAATCGTCGTATAAATATAAATAACGTGAATTTTTGTTTAAAAATTTGGAAAGAGTCAGCGGTATCAGTAAATTCGACAAAAATATGATACAGTATATACCAGTGTACTTGTTTTAACCCTTCAACGCCGGCATACGTAAAAGATACAGACCCTGCGTTCTTCATACACCGTGTTCTTCATATGTATACCGCAGTATATTGTAGTACAACCGGGTAGAGGTGATTCTACGTGAAAATATAAGTCGGAAATATAGAATAAAATTATTTCATTTGAGACTTCATTTTCAAGAAAATCGACTTTGAAAATTAATCTGAAACGCGTGTATTCGCCATGCTAGTAAATTACATATAAACAGACGCTTTAGCCAAGTCCTATTTAATTGCACGTGTATCCAGTAAATATTCAAAGTTGACTTTTTCGAAAACGTAGTCTTAATTGAAAAAAAGGCAATCTCTATTTTCGACTTACTTTTTCACGTATAATCACCTCCTATCCGGTTGTACCATCAATTATATGGCACCCTGTATTGTATATACATATATGATTATAGCCTTTGTATTATTTCCTTTGATTATAGGTAATACAAAATCTGTAACCTGATCTTTTAAGATTTTATTCAACTGTTTCCAAACTCTTGAACGGTAGTGTACATATATCAATGTAATTAAACATTGTCTTCCGTCTTTCTCGTAACGGGCACTGTTTATCGAGTTTTTCGTTCCGTGATGCGTTCCTTGCGTACAGTTTCTCGAGTGCAGCTTTTTATCGAATGCCACGTATGAGAGAAACGCAGCTGCATAAATGAGGCTAGATGTTATATGTACGCACCCGAGAATCGTTTCATGGTGAACGTGCTTTAACGCCGCGACTCTGACACGTCCGGGAGTTTACCCCCGCGTTATACGTCGCATCATGGGATTTCCGTATGCTTTTCATTTCCTCCGTTACATCGTAAACTTTCACCCTCCGTTTTCTTCGATGCAACTCTTTCGAGCGGAATTCCCGTCGCGGCTCGTCGCGAGGTTAGCTCTCGCTGCTGAAAATTCGTACGCAGGTATTTGCAGACAATTCGTTCAAATGGTTATTCTGCGACGGAAATATTATGTGACGGTGTTATATTGTGACAGAATTTCTACAACAGACTGTTGGCTGTACTATTGTTGTTTATTATATTTTTGTAGTGGTCAGGAAAAATAAGGACAAACGTGAGTGTGTGCATGTGCGTGTGTGTCTGACAAGGAAGGTTTCCCAATCCGGAGACACGCCGATTTCAATGAAACTTCGTACGTTTGTTAAGCAAGCAAAAATAAGGGACACGTATTTTTTTTTTATCAGCTAACATTTCTCCAGAGGAGATACATGAAAACTTCTAATGGGCGAGTTTTATGGTTTTTCATGTACGATAATATGGTGCTAAAAAATTGTCCAAAATACAATTTGTTTATAACAAAAAAATTTGTTATAACTTTATTTTACAACTTAATCAAATTTACACAATGACAAAAAATGACGAGCATTTTATTCCAAATCCATTGGTATATATTGACAATAGGAAAGTCGAAGAATTGAAAGCTGTACGAACAAAGCGGATTTCGCGATGAGGTTGAAAATGGCACTGTCTTTCGATAACGAAAGAGACGATTCTGGAACATCCGAAGACGATAGGGATTCACAAAGAAGCTGTGACGCAGTGGTATATACCTACTTTCAAAGACGTAGAAGAATCCATGGATGTATTCTCCGGAGACGACGGTAAAAATGTTGGACAGTGGCTCTCAGATTTCGAAGATACACATATCGGAATTATGTGCCTAGAGTAACATTCAAAAGGCCATACACACGAAAAGACTTTCACGAGGTTTCGTAAAAATGTTCGTAAGCTATACTAAAAGTAGTACGACATGGAAGAAATTAAAATCCGTATTAGAAACTGAATTTTCACGGCGGATTTATTTAAAATCCATAAAAACACTCAGCAAAAGGAAGAAGACATACGACGAATCATAACCATCAATACGTTTATGCGATGCTTGTTACCAGTAAAATCGCTCCTTTCATGTGCAGTGGCCCAATATTTAGTTACCTTCAAAACAATCCCCATGGCATGCAATACACTTATGTCAACGATTTTTTTTATTTGTGAGATCGTTTTTAACATATTTATGTAGCTCATTTGTTTTATCGCCTCAATTGACTCAAAGCGGTGTTCCCGTAATAAAACTTTCATTCTGGGAAACAGGAACGAATCGAACGGTCACGACTTGGTGTTTGCGAGATGTTACCTAAATTTTTGCCCCAAAAAGTTGTAAACAAGGATATATTAACATTTTTTGAATACATCCTTTTCGGACATACTTGTCCGCGATATTGGATCCGCCAATTTGTTTTGTTAAATTTTGATTGCAAATTCATGATCAGTAACCTCGAAAACCTTAGTACACTGCGTGGTATTATTATAAAACCACCCTAAAATTTTCAGTTCTTATGCCTTAAAATAAAAACGAACCAAGTATGTCATATCTGAAATCGTGTTGAGAAATAATATTTCTCCAGAAAAGGATAGATTATATTTCCTAGAAAAAAAGTGGTTAGTTTTTATTTTAACCACAATACACAAGGGTTGCTAACAGATCTAACTAGATTAAATTAACGTTTGCATTAGCCAACATACAGTAAAACATTCGTGAAATTGGTTGAGCGCAATCGACAAGTAAGAGCCATAATTTATATATGTATTTCGTATATATTTCCATTAATATTCGACGATAAGAAAAAGGCGCCCATCAAATGAATATTTCAACAGCCTGTTTAATATAGATTACAAGAGGTGAAGTTAGTCTGAATTTCCCATTTATATTTCTCGGCTGGTTTCGAATCCAATTTACCCCGCCAATAAATTCTTTCTGTGAAACTTGCTTCTATTTGTAGACGCGGGTATTTGCCGTTGAATCGGGCGAAATTACAAAAAAAAAAAAGAATTCCAAGGAATTCGCCGGTCAAAATAAGTTTCTAGAATATTCAATTGAGCTCTCGTGCAAACACATCGACGGCGAAACAAAGGTAATTTATCTAATCAAGTCTAGCCCGGCGCACGATTAAAATGTACCGAGTAAAAAAGACTTTGGAAACACGCTCGCCGCTGGGAAATTTTTCCCGAGTATCAGTGTTAGTGGTTGCACGTGGACGATATACATACACTCGTGGAACCGGGAAGGGAAGTAATCGTGTTTTGTTTCCACTCAACCGTTTCATCCGTACCGATCTCTTTCTCCATCTCTCTTTCTCTTCATCTCTTGGTAACCGTCCCTCCTTTTCGTCTTTCGTTCATATCCTTTTAGTTTCTACATCTCTCTTCGGGATCCCCGTCAGCCTTTAGAACGAGCTCGCGCGCGCGCACACGCCGTACTTTACATTTAACGCGAATGCATTACCGGGACACTTAAATTATAATCGCGCGCACTCCACCGCTCAGTTCCTCGCGCTGTTTCTTTCGTTCAGATATATCGTCGCTGTCTTCGCCGAGCTTCTCTACTTTCAACCCCCTTCCCCCATGAGCAGAGCTCCCCTTTCACCTCCGGCCGCGAGTCTCTTATGACGCGGCGCCAAGGGATGAGATTGCAGCACAAATCTGATTCTGTGAAAGCGATATTCAGGGAATGGCGGGTAAGACACGCCGCCCGCTCTTGCTCCGGTTACAATTTACGGCCCCTATGTACCCCCCTCCAAACGTCATTTGGTGCACGATGAATGCCCGACCGACCAGTTCGGGCCATAGACATATACATATATTATACTGATTTTTCAAAGACCCTTTTAACTGTTATCGTTTCACAGAAGGTCAATAATAATATTTTTATCAGAAACCTGAATGCATTTTTATCAAGTTTATTCAGAAGAAATGGCTGAATTTGAACTCTTATCAGATTAATTCAGTATTTAACATATTTAATTTCATTGCTGTGTTAGATTATACCATGAAACGAATAGACTACACTGTGTAATTTTTGCAATAACGAAAGGATCTATATTAATAATTATCATTTATAAAAGTAACGTCAACTTTATACCTGTCAGTAAAAACGTTGATTTCACGTGCTGTGGCCTAATATGTAGCGCAATCGAGCAGTACTCGAAGAGGCACGAACGTGGACTTTAGTATCGCCGTTTAGAGAATCATCCTTCTATTAGATCGTTGTTAATTCGAGTTCGTTAACGTCCGTATTTTTGCGCTTCAATATATCATCGTATATCAAGCTCGGTTGGAAATGCTGAGAACGATGGTCGGTCCCGAGTACGAAATTAAAACTCACCCTCGAGGATGGTGCGCGAACGCGATCGGATGCCGGTTTTTACTACCGTGTCTCGCTCTACTCCAATTCCTGTCTCCCCGTTCTTTTTTTTTTCGTCTCACATTCAACTATATCCGACGTTTTACCATCGGAAAAGCGAAGCTCGCTTCATCTGCGCGCGTGCTGCATCGATCTTCCTTATCAATCTGTCAACATTCGTGTCCCTTTGTTTGTTTTCTTCCCTTTCTTCCGTTGGTTCGCGTGCTCCGTCCATTTCTCTTACGCCGGCACCGTGCATTCTACCCCCTCCCCTCTCTTTTGTGTTCTTTGTCGCGTTAGATTCTGTCGAAGTCGAATGTGAAAATGTTATAATACCGTGGAGCTTTGATCTGAAAGTGGCCATGGGGATCGCCGGGCTTTAATTAGAAAAAGGTGATCGTTCATTCTTTCGCCATTATTCCCATTGTCTGTCTTTCCTCGCACGGCCACTCGCCGGAGATAATTAAAGGCGATATAGAACGTCGTGCTCCGACATTTTTCAATTTGTCGTTCGAACGATAACGGAGGGGAGGAAATGGAGCGACGTGTAATGCTGCGCTACGTGAATTACTCGTCTTCGATTTTTTTTTTTTTTTTTTTTTTTTTTTTTTTTTTTTTTTTTTTTTTTTTATATCACCGGTCGAAACCGCGAATATGACGGACTCGGCGGTACGGATGGAATTGTTACTTTGTCGGATTGCGGATTTTTGTTCCCGATGCGTGAAATCAAATTGAATTAGGACGATGCGGAAGTCAGAGTATAGGGATGAGATGGGAGTGAATGGGAATGGAAGAAAATGAGTAAATATGAAAGCAACTAATATTGCGTTCTGTTATCGTGATATAACATTTCTTTTAATTTAGTTTAAACTAGTAACAGATGGTTGTACAACCAGGATAACGCTAGTTTTCACGCGACCGAAATGTTTCCCTCGAAAGGATATCCAAAGTGTGCCTCGCCCTTCATCTCACACTCTGAAACCTTGTCTTATTTTGCACCACTATGAAGAGTTAAATGGACTGTATTTTCATAAATTAATCGTTGTTGTAAAGCTGTAGTTATACAAGTAAATTAACCCTTTAATTCCCAGCGTTGCACCGATGCACTCATTTTAAAAGTGCGTCAAATTCTGTCACAGGTTAACACCTAACTTTTTTCAACAATTCCGTAGTTTTACTGATGTGAAGTAAATCTCGACGTTTTCGGTGGGGAGTTCAAATATTCCCTCAAAAAAACAAAAAAATTGGGTCAGTTCAATATCGATATTTTTTAAATAATTTTAAAATAAATGATGAAAAACAAGACTTTTCAAGAATTTATTCCCGAAAAACTACTCAATGAATTGAATTGGTTTTTTTTTAATTAAAAGGGAATACATTGTAGATTATTTTTCAAAATTACCGAAGTTGTATGTAAACAAACATGACCGATAAATTAATTTCTATTCGAAACGTCACTAAATCGATGGAATAAGTATATTCGATAATAAGTATGTTGAACCCAGTAAGTTTACGAAAGATTGACCATAAATAATAAACATGGTCGCAGTTTTTAGTGTACAACCCTCGGACATGCTGAAAATCATTTTTCAAAATCTGCCAAACCAGAACCCTGTCTTAAGCAATACAACCTTCGTCCTTTGGTAGTTTCTCAACTTCTTACGTCTTGTTATTTCGACTAAATGACAGCAGCTTTTTCAACAGCTTGTAACATTTTAAACTTTTTTACGTAAATTGTTGTTGAACACAAAAATTAATACTAGCAAGCGCACAAGAGCTTGGGTCCGTTTCATATTTACGGACTCCTCGCAGTTTTACGAAAAATAAAGTCGACTCGCTGGCAGAACTTGGAAAATGGGATGCGGCGTCAGCTTTTCCGCAAAGCGCTTCGCGAAACTTAACTTTGGAGAGCTTAAAGAGCTCGAACTAACAGTAAATTCCTTCTTAATGTCTTTCACGTAGACAGCGACTGTATTTCGTACCGTCTTCGCTTCTCGGAGCAAATTATAATGAAGCAAACTTTAGATAACAAAGAATTTCTTCTATTTCCGCGCAACCTTATTAATTCGTATTGCGTCTCGGATACTTGTTGTTACTTCGCGAGAGAATATCTGTACGGGACAATTTAAACGTTTCAAGGCAACATTCACGTAGAACTGTAGTGGTAGTGTTACGAGTCACGGCTAAGCGGCTGCGAGAGCCGAGGAAATGGCGAGTTTGGTTTTTTAAAGTTTGTTACATGGACGAACCTGTGTCTATTTCATCACACGGAGCCAATAGGATAGGTTGCGGTGGACGAACCCGAGCCTGTTTCATCTCAGGGAGCCACTAGGAAAGATTTTCGTGGACGAACCTGTGCCTATTTCATCACAGGGAGCCACTAGGAGGTTGGTAGTCGTTGACGAACCTGTGCCTATTTCATCACAGGGAGCCAGTAGGAGGTTTGTAGTCGTGGACGAACCTGTGCCTATTTCATTACAGGGAGCCACTAGGAAAGATTTTCGTGGACGAACCCGAGCCTATTTCATCTCAGGGAGCCACTAGGATTGTTAATATGGGCCTCGTAACTTTTAAGAATTCGGTACACTCTGAGCGGTAAAAGTGTGCGAAACAGTGTACATATCCAATAAATTTTCAAATTCGATTATCTCAAGAACGAAGCATCACCTAAAACAATTTTATTTTTCATTTTTAACTTATTTTTTCTTGAAGTATTACGTCCTCCTCGGTTGTACTACCCAACCTAAAACATCTCGTATAGGGCGATAAAGATTAAATACCATGGAATTAAAGTTTATCACGGTTAATAGCATTTTGAACAGTTTATGCAACCTGTATGAAATTATAAGACTACAGACGAACCAACCCAAGTAAATATTGATGTGTCCGTGTTAAAGGTCACTTTATCACATTTATAATTGAAAATACAAATTTATTATAGCTGTATTGATTAAATTTAAATTTAATCACTAGAATGGAGCTTCAGTTATTTGCGGCACCTGCTGCAGAAAACACACCATTATAATGAAGTCTGGTTCGATAAAACACGGTATTATCTTAAACATTTTTGTGCGCTGTACTTTGTTTCCAGCATCGTCGTTTACGGCTTCCCTCAGATCACGAATTGCTAGGTGTCGTCCTGTTAGTCGAGAAGTCTCTTAAATGGTGTTACATTCCTCTATCAGATCGTCTCGGTACTCGGTATCCTGTCCATCCGTTTTGTCGGCAAACTTCATGCCAAGAATTCCAAGAAGTTCGACTACTTTTTGGTTTCTTATAGAATCTTGTCCAGCTTTTACGCATTCCAACCCTTAACTCCATAGAATGCAATCTCTGGCTGTTGACAAAACAAGTTCGACTTTCAACACAAAGCGTGTCGTTTTTCCTCGTTGCAGTCGGTTCTTTTATGCAAGGAGTAATAACGCCTGTTTGCATTCTCTACAGTCTACCTGATATCGTTATCAGTGTAACAAAAGTTAAGTAAAATACTTCATCGTTAAGCATTACGACATTTTCACCATCAAAAAATTGTAGGTTTGAGGCCTTAATAATAATATCTATGTATTACATATGAAACCACATATTCTGTAATTCATAAACATTATCATGTGTGGACAGTTTCAGATGTTTTTTAATGTAATGTCAATGGCAACTTTGGGTGAAACTTTGGAAAAGCTACCTACCCTCCAATTTGGATAATTTTTGGATATGTTGTAAAACTCGACATTTTGAACAACTTTTTCTTATACATATAACAGGGGAGGTTGCTTAGTTCCCGAAATATTCGCGACAAACTGCCGATACTAGCGCATTGAATTCTACCTATAGTTCTACGTCTGTGGCTACGTATGCGTCACTGTTGATTGGCTACCGGCTAGGTACTGACCACTGGCCCCGTGGCTTTTGTTTATTTCACTGTAACAGTTTAGTTTCATAAAATTACAAATCGATTAGTATAACGCTTCAGTGTTGATTAGACAGTTCAAGAAAAAAAAAATTGTCTCCAACCAACTCTGAATTATTTTTTTTTCTTGAACTATCTCTAACGAACTCTGCATTATTTTTTTTTCTTGAACTGTCACTAAGCAACTCTGAAGCATTATACTAATCGATTTGCAGTTCCATGAAACTAAACGTCCATTCACGTTAATAACTCTGCTAAGGATGAATCGTTACTCTGTTGCAGTCAAATAAACACAACTATAGGCAGAATTCAATATGCTAGTGCCGGTAATTTTTTGTAAATATTTCGGAAACCAAGTAACTCCCTCCGTTATATGTGTAGGAAAAAGTTGTTCTAAATGTCGAGGTTTACAACATATAAAAAAATGATCGAAATCGGAGTGTAGGCAGCTTTTCTGCAGTTTGACCCAACTTTGTATTTTCTAATATTTGCTACTACTATTGTACAATTTTTCTAATCTATCTACAGGTAAATTGTAGGGTATGTATAGCTACAGTCCTCAAAAAAATTAGTAGGTTATGCATCACAGTCTCACTACCCATCAAAACGTTGGATAATTTCTAGAAAGTTTTTTTGTAGGAATGGAACTAGAGGTTAGTATCTCAGAGAAGTGATATAATTAATCAAATCTATAGCATTTGCTCGTTTCTTACTTTTAAGGATATCAATCTCCTAATCGTTTGGAGCATTCTATAAATATTCTACCACAAGAAGAAAGCAACTTATCTTTCACGAACACCAATAAAGTTGTAAAGAAAGTCTGCTGTAAATAAATACCCAGTTACATACTATAAATCATATCTACTTCCGTATGCGAGAGTATCTACGATCTTTCTGGGAAATAAACAGTTGCAAAGGGAAATACACATGACTGCATCTTTCGACTGCTACCCGTACAGTACAATTTTCTTGAAAGTTTTGCGGAATAATTTTTTTTCTCGTCTTTATCTGCTGTGTATTTCAACATTCGCGATCGCATCCCTCATTCGTTTTTGCGAACTCGAGCCAATAATTCGAGCCTCTGTTGAACGGATCGAATTGCTACTTTGAATTTCATGTGAACGTTGTAAATTTAGACATTGTTTGCTATTGCTGCCCGACAGGAAAGCGCCCATCGTCCGCGATATTTATCGATGACGAAGTACAGCGGAAAAACGAAGAAAATTTGTTGTTTACCGTTCTTTCGCGATGCTCCGGTCTCGCATCGCTGGGTGAAATGTTACCGTTTCCGTCTTCCGCGACCTTTCCACCTCTTTGTCTTCCTCTTCATCGTATTTCAGCGTGGCTGCCGTAAAAGCCCGCATCTTGTATCACCTGCACGCAAGAAAGACCTCGTGTCGTATGCTTCTTTATGTCTGCCATTCCGTATCCTTCGGCACATTTCGCACATCGATCGGTTCGTCGCGTCACTTGACAAAGACGTAAATACCCAAAAATAGCTTGGGCTACGTACCTATCTCAGAGTCGATGGTCCCGTGTTTCAGATGAAGTATCGATTCTGACATTGTAACATTTTGCTTAAGGTTGCTATTTTAATGGGTCATGCTCAGTCAGAAATTTTCAAACAATCGATTTTTCACTTTCTACATTTTCTTTAAGTACATCTCGAGAATATTCTGTGCAAGTTTCAAGGTAATCCAATTAAAAATGACAGAGTTACAGGCGTTAAAAAATGAACGTTTTATATAAGTGTAAGCTTGACTTGAAACTTTAACAATACATTTAGTAGCGAAAGAAGTTGTAGAATTGAAGGTTATGATGAAGAGTTTGCAAGAATATTTGGAGGAGAAGCAATTGGTATTGAATACAGAAAAATCAAAGGTAATGGAATTTAGTAAAGGGAACGGAAGGGAGAGAAAAATAAAATGGTTTTGGAAAGGAACAAAGTGTCAAAGAGTTTATTTATTTGGGTGTGGTACTGTAAAAAAAACGAAGGTATGACAAAACTTATTAGGAAAAGAATTAAAAAGGCAAGTATAGAGCTAAACGAGGTATGGAAAATTGGGGAAAGAAAAATCAGGGATGACTTCAAGATGAGAATGTTCATATACGATGCACTGGTGATGGGAGCACTCATGTATGGTGTATAGCTGGGGGGATTAAAAAAGAGAAGAGGTAGAAAAGACTCAAATTAGATATATTAAATGGGTACTGGGGATAAGCAGACAAACTCCGGATTATTTGGTATTGGATGAAACGAAGAGAGAAAGGATTAGGATTAGAGCAGGGAAAAGAGCGTGGAAATTTGAAAAGGGGTCAGGGAAGGTGAAGGGGAGAGACTGGTAAAAGAGAATATAAAGGAGAAAGAAAAACTGAATACAAGGAGTGCAATAGAAAGAGAAAACTACTTGAAAAGGTATGGGTTCAGTAGAATAGGAGCACAACAGAGGCAAGAAGAGGGGGTAGATATTACAGAGGAGCTGAAAGAAAGAGACAGGGATACCCAACTGCAAGAACAATATAACAGGATGATATACGCCAGATACAACAAAAGATTTAAACATATAAGGACGGGAAATCTACATGAATATTTAAGAAGGGAGAGAAAACAGGGAAGCCAACAGATAATGGCAAGTGTTGGAAAAGTGGAACAAATACTGGAAGGGAGATGAGAAAAGAACGTGTGAGCCATGTAGGGACAGATTCGGAAACTTAGAACATTTTGTAAGGGAATTTAGGAAGTTAGAAAGGGGAATAACGTTGACAGAAGTGGTAAGCGAGGAAGGAAGTGAAAGACCGGTAGAATTGTTAAGAAGGTTAATAAAGAAAGAAAGGGAAAAAAGAAGATAAAGTGAAAGGATTGTGGGTTAAATAAACCAAAGAAAACCAAAGATTAAGATATAGGTTAGAAATGATAAGGTAACAGTAAGCTATTAATAAAACAAACAGAATACAACAAGTAGGAGGAGGTAATAATATAAGTGTAATTATAATATTAAAATATGAAAAAGAGTTGAGTGAATGTAGTAATGAAAATTAAAGAAATAGGGAAAATACTAGTAAACCGAATCTCATTTTCTTGCCCGGGAGGCTGAAAAAGTAAACTTACTTACTAATTTCCAGATTATAAATTAAAGAAAACCAAAATGGAAACGAATTTCATATTCTAGTCACCCAATTTCAGTCGTTTTAATATTTATTCTTTCTTCGTGTTGACCGGTGTAAATTGTAAATTTTTAACACTATTAATGAATCCACAATATACGTATTTATTTACAGATCAGTCACAAAATTAAAAATTCGTTGATCTGCAAAATGAACTTACTAATTTTCTTCAGAAGAGTATTTTCAATATAAACAGACAAGATTTACATTTACATATTATTATAAACCTTCGTAATTATTTAAAGTCCCGAGAAAACGTAACCGATGTAAATGTTGTAATTTCGGAGTACCAATTTGTCGGTTGAATTGAATCACAAATCTCACGAAACATTCGCTCGTTGACTTCCTCCGAAAAAAAAGAGAATTAATTTTTTAACATGACCGGTTATTCCGCTAGGCTTTTCCATTACTGCTATAGAACGGGGTTGCTGAACTACAAAAGTTTTAAGTACTTTTTCTACGAGGTACGCTAAAGCTGCATTCATAAGGCACAGGTACCCTAAAGTGCAGGAAGGAAGCCAATGGTACGAGTAGAAAAGGACGAACTTGGAGGAGTAAAACGTTCACCGAATTTTCTCGCAATCGAGAAACTTTCGTGGACGTCGGCCTGTAATTAATTTAATTGACGGAATGGTCAGTGCGTTCAGCAGTGCGATTAAGGAAACATTTTTGGGCGATTCCAGCGAACGAGCCAAATTCCAAGTTGCAACGACAAAAAAAATAGTTTGTACTCAACGGACAAATATTTTTTGGTAGAATCTACAAATTCGTAGCATAGAATAATTATGTTAATGACCTTAAGGTTTCACGATTTGAAAAAGTACGAATAAAAAAACAAAAGGATGATTAGATGCATTATTGTTTCTATAGGTGGAATAATGTTAAGCTTTGTATTGTGTACACTATTTATACTTCATTACCAAAAAGAATAAGTTAATTCATTATTTTATATCCTCATATTGATTTTGTATTCGATAGTTATTTGTCAAAATAGCATGGAATTCTTTTTTTATTAAAAGATCCGTTAATTTCTTTTTAATCGGACCATTTATCACGTGAAACTTAACTGGGTAACGGGTTAAAGCAGACATAAGCAAATCGTCGACCTGCTCTTGGCCGACGTACGACCAAGAGTGGAAATTTACCGTCCCCAAAAGCAATAGTCTCGCGATGGTGTAATCTGTGAATGTAGGGATCGCCTCCCACATGTAAGGCTGTACAAATTTTAGCCAATTGGGTTTTCGTGCAGTCTATCGGTCGTTCGGTACTACAAACAGCCTGTTTAAGGCAGAACATGTCTGGGTCATTTATTGTTTTCACGTTCAATATTAAACCAATGAAACAATTGTTTTTATAAAGATTTATTTTAAATAAAATTGCTTCCTGATAAAAATAACGTGTCGGATTTGGTATCTAAAACTCACCCGGTAAACTATTTCTATCGGATTGTACATACTTTCCATGAATAAAAATACATTTCTGAGCGGTAGTGTAAATAATCATTCCGTGTTTCTGTTTTCTGTAGGCTGCAGATGTGAAATTCACCTGTGAAATTATTCCATTTGATCAATATTTTTGTTTCACAGAGACAAATAACGCGTCAATTACAGATATATAACAGTTTCATATGAAGTGATTTCAGTATCAGGTTTAATAACAAAGAAAAGAATTTTTTTACTTGATCCTTTATGCAACAGCAAAATACAATTATTAGTCTTAAATTCAGAGTAACTCAAGTTTTTTGTATTTTATCTTTTCATTCCCATATCGTATTATGTATATGTACTTTAATGAAGAGATATTCCTCTATTTTATTGTCAGCACTATTCATCAATATTCCAGCGTGCATGCGCAATAAAATCGTATTATTATTTTATGTTGTTATTTCTCTTCGTTGAAGTCTTAAAATTCTTGTTCCAATACCATCTTCAACGAAAAAATTCTTATACACACTATTCCATTAAATTGAGTGTTCTTTTTCGTTTCTGTACCTCTAAAAACAATTGGTATCCCGCCGGTAACATCTTGGACTAATTAATTGAGGCCCTTTATGAGTGATATTTTGTCGCAAGATCATCAAATACATTCCTTTCATCATTTTTCTCTCAGTTAGATCCAATTATACAATTTATCTTCACACAAAACACCCCCGATACGCTCTCATTCATATGGTTAGTAATATAAACGAATTGCGATTATTATCGCGTCACTTGAATTTATGTGCTAAAATCGTGCAACAAATTAGCCGTATAATAATCTAAAATTCTGTAAAAAAAATCTAATCAACTCATGCAACATCTGAATAGTGATGTGTTTTAATCCTAGCATTAGAATTTGTCACTTTCTTTTGGTTCATAATTTCATATTTTAACCGACCATCTATGTAATTACTACTTACTTTCGGTTTATTTATGGATCAGAACTAACTTGGTATCGGCTGGGCGAGGGTTACAGTCAGATATTTCACTAATAAGTGCTGTATAATCATGTAACTTTGTTTTTATCTGTATTTATTAAGTAGCTATGATAAATTGTCTCATAAAACTTTATTCTTTAGAGTATAAGTTTATTTCGTTAAATTAGTGTAGTTTAATTAATAACGAATTTTCGAACATTGTGCGGGTGATAAGCGTTTATAGTTCAGGCTATCTTACGGGTAATAAAGACGACCATAAAGCTATCATCTCGGCACTGTTTATTTTCATTTTCGTTTTTCCGTATTAAACGATTATACCGTAATAAATCGCGGTAATACTCGAAGGATAATAAAAACACTATTTATAGGTGTTGCTTTCATTGTTCATGTCACTTACCAATATACTAAGTTATACCACACGGCCATTTGTCTGTCTCTTACTGCAAATTAAAAATTATTCTTTGACCCGTCTGTTTAAAATGCACGTGTACACGGGACACGTGTAACCTGTTTTAAGGAATTAAAAATCCGTACACGGAAAGAAACTAAAGCTCTCTAATTCATGTGTACTGAAATACACGGATACACGTGTATTAACATCCATATTTTAATTGGTGTCACTTTTAATACGTGGCGACCCAAGTATTCCAGTACATTCATTCGAGTAATTTGCTGAACAAAAATATGATTTTACAAATTTCTCGGTTGTAAGCCATAATTACAAGTTTCTTTGTCACTATCCCGAAAATTGGTATAAATGGTTTTTTCTTGGTGAGTTATAGAATATAAAAACACTATTAACCTCCTTATCCAGCCACACCCTCTACATAACACTCACTGAAAACAGAAATTTATTCGTCTTTTGATTTGAAAAGTTTGAATAATGAATAATTTTAACTTATTCGTTATCTGCGAATAACAAAGAATCAGTTTATTCGTTATTCGTGAATGACGAACCTTTTCATTCGTTATTCGAAACATCTTTACATGCGTATTAAAACTGACACGGAGATTGTTATATATACGTGAAATAGAGACCGCAATTATAAACCACACGAAGTGTTAGAACAAATTAAAGATCTGTAGTAAATATTACTGACTAAACAATATAAGAAATGTTTTCGTTAACAATGAAAGAAATACAATTAGCAAGTTATTGTATTTAAATAAAATATTGACATGAGTATAAATGTCATTGTTTATTTGCAAAACAGTAAACGAAATAGCGCAATAGTGATTGATAGAAATTTCTTAACAATGTAATCTTTTTTTTGAAAAATCTTATGATAACTTGCTGTTTCGTTTACTATCTACAATATATTTCTGTTCGGATAACATTTGGAAGAAACTAATCCAATCAAGAGGGTTAATGGACTTTTTTACGAGAAACGTTCGTAGCCGTACTAATCGTTACGTCTGGGCTACACCTACGTAATTATCCTACTTATCTCCCCCAAAAGTTGTAGCGAACAGCTATTTTTATAAAAGTTAAAGCATCAGGAATACTGTTGGGAATATTGAGGCATGGAATAAATCAATATATAGATTATAGAAGGTTACTGAAGTTCCACATTATTTTCAGCCTAATAAAACTCTTAATAAGAAGGGAAAATGAATCTTTACAATTTCATGCTTTTGTGAAATATAAGCAAACGTTTTATTTCATTCTTGCAGCATAAAACTTTCTATGAATTCAGTCATTCAAGAGTGGTATAGTAATACTTCCAACCTGTTGTTACCTTTCATGGTTTCTTTCTACTGTAATCGATGGATGTCGTACAAAAGTTCCACAGTAGTGGGTACTTATAGGAAAATAGACTTTTGTTTACTGCAATGTATCATAAAAGAACAGGCTAGCAGAAGCTGAAGTAGTAGATACGTACGACTATTCTTCGAAGTTTTAAAGATATTGAAGGAAATGTGGAAGTGTAACAGGTTTAGAAACTTATGATGAACCTTCAAAGCAATTAAATAACAAAATAACATTAAACGTTAACATAAAAAATTACCATAATTAGTCGATGGCAGTAGAAAAAAGATGGCATAGTGCGAACATTTTTCAAGTTATAAGTAATTGCTTCTACATGCAAGTCATCAGAAAATTTGACATTTTTCGAAATTTATTAAGTTTCAGAACTTTACTGTGAGATGTAAATATTTCTTTAATCATTGTTCCAGGCCCTGTGGCAGAAGCCCAAGGTATGTGCGATTAATTAAAAAATTCTAGTTTTAACTATTTCAATGGTATTTTCCTAGAACTTTTATTAATAATATTGGTCACAGTGGATTCACCTCAATACTGTGATAGAGTTATATCATTAAACAACGTATGAAAGGCGTACATATACCTCCAAACGCTATATGGAAAAGATGAGCAGATACGCTTTTTACATGATAAAATCCAATTTATAAATATTCTAATCACTATACATTACTCGAATGAAACTGTGCCCAACTCTGGTTAAAAAAAAAATGTATTATATATACATTTTCTATAATGCAAAGAATCCATAAAGATTCGTTTACTTCACGATTGTACGTAAGTAAGTATTCGTTCACAATCCACATTTAGTAACGCATGTGCCCAACGACTCACGAACGGAAGAGTGCTGAAATTAAAGCAGACACGCAAAGAGCCTTGTTAGATGTCGGCAAGAGAAGTAGCTGTTAGTCATTGGCCGCAGTTCCCCGCGAGTGGCATGTCGAGTGATTGTCTTTTTTCAGTGTATTTATACATCAGTCGAGGAGATTGTGATAAACGAGTTTACGTCATATTCCCGGGAGAATAAAGGCGCTGAGAAGAAGAATAATGTTCCCTGGATTATCACCGGAATACCGGCCCAGCTGTAATAATAAATACCGTTTGTTGGCCAATGAATATGCGGAACCGCAATCGATGTATTCGCGTATTCACGAAGGGAGGACCCGGCGACTGATACGCGTCGTGATGAATGCGATGACGTCCGTCGGACTATCGCGTATACTATACCACTCGATAGATATAATCGTTCCATGTAGACGGAATACTGATTCTATCGGAAACGATACCAGAAAACGGGTTTACGGAGAGACTCGAACTGTGTATTACTACCAGCGATGATGAATAGTCCCGGCATTCGACCGATGTAATTTTCATATCCTCGGTTGGCCGACTCTTTGCAAGTTCACGCGGCACGGAAATAGTCCGTGTGGCAGTTTATATTAGCCTTGACGTACTTGGTAGTTTGCGAGTGCAAAAAAATTGCGGATTGTGTACTGGGAGCAAACATGAGTCACCGATCTGGAACCACATTAGATCTGTTGTTTTATTGAAGATAGAAAAAAGTAATATAAGGAAATATATGTTCAGGGGGTTAATAGAAATTGTGAGGCACTTTCACACGGTTCTACACGCCAAATTAAGATGGAATTTGCATGTAGAATACACCCTAGGAAAGTGTTTCACATTTTTATTAATACCCTGCGTAATGGTTTAACGACATTTAATTCTCTACTACTATGCTCTTAGTATAAATTTTAGGAGGTGCACCTGTTATATGTATTTGGAATTTATCTTTACTTTCAATCAAATCAGGTGTGCATAGTTTTTTTTAAACCAGTGTATTCTTTTTATCGTTCTAAGAACGGTGATTAGAAACGAAATATGTTACAAGATATTTGAAACAAGATTGGAGACATACAGTATTGTAGAGTTTCTGTAAATAATACAGATATTAATTATAGATTATTTAACGTTTAAATATCTTAATGGCTGAAGAATGTGACAAGTTAAATGTACTTCGAGAACAGATAGCGGATGTTCTATCAATTCACTTCCGTTTAAACTAATTAACGAAAATAAGAAGTAAATAAATATTTACTTATTCTTGGAAGTTCTTTCTAGGTTACAGATAAATTAGTGTTCCTGTGTCTCACTACGTTTGCTTCTTTTTTCTCTGTATGTTTGATGTTACATCTTGTATAGGGTGTTTGGGTACAGGTGTTAGAAACTTTAGGGGGTGATTCTACACGATAAAATAAGACCTAAATCAAGAATGAGGAAATTTCGTCGGAAGCTTCGGGTTTAATTGCAGTTCACTCTAACTATATTGCCATGGTCGGAGCTGTAGGGAAGTAAAATGGCAATGAGTTTAGAGCCCCCACTATGCTCATCATCATAGCCTCGACCTCAGCGCCTGCGCAAAAGGTGGATCGTGCTGGTGCGCCGGCGTACGCAACGTGGTGGGAGAGCGAATCTGTGTGCTCCAAAGTACGTGTGAAGGGGAAGTGCTTCGCGTGGCAAACTGTTGAGTGGCAATGTAGTTAGTCCTCTGTATAAGCATTTAAAAATAAAAGTGACAGGACAGCTGAAGAAAGGGCTACGCGGTGAAAGTGAATAGGGACTAGAAGCAGACGTTGTAGAAACTGTGGGAAATTCATCGACATTCGCCGGTGCTACTGGAATCGATATCTCTTTGAAAATTCTTGCACAGTATTGAACCTACCTACTCAATGTAATTCCCCTATCTTGTTGTCTGCGAAATTGTAACAAGGCCCACTTACTGTCAGCTAGCCCCATGGTACGGTGGGCATAGAGTTACGATTATAAGGAGATTGTGTAAGTAATTACGACTAAATGGAACAACTGCACAAGTACATACGATCGCTATTGTTGTACACTTCCTACGGCTTCAATATAATAATACTGAACTCGCTCGGTCAATATATGCCTCGTGCGTTTGCCAATCCCAATAGAACTGCCCGCGAATGTCCTTAGCTAGGATCGATCTTCCATCTGTCTATTCTTATTTTCGCAGGATCCCTACATTCCCCAAGTCGTTCGGTAAAATTGTCCACCACTTAAGTATGTTTCTCTGCTCGTAACTCGTGCATCCGCAGTCCATTCGCGGGCGTTAGCAACGGTACTGAAAAATATTATGTCTCGAAACTGTCATCCCAGTTGTCTTCCACAACTTGATAATTTTTGTTTTGACCAAGATGTTGCCGTTGCTGGCGAATATTCTGTTGGATGTCCGCATAATAATCATTCGTGAATTGTAACGAAAACAATTTATTCGTATAAATATACAGTGTCCCACGTAAGGATGTCCACGATTAGCCTTTAACCACTAAGTAAGTGAATCATCCTTATTGGTTCAGTTGTTTCTGGATACAGTATCTTAATCACGTTTATCAATTTTTAATGAAACAACAGGTTGGTCATCCAACAATCTCTCTTGGTTCTTCTATTTCTTGCAAACGACAAATTACGAGATTTAGGAAGGTATAATCTATCGGAAATCAATTGAACTCAGAAATAGTGAAAAAATACATGCATAACAAAAAAAATGCAATGCAACATTGCTTTGTAAGATTTCCTTCTTACTCCAATCGCAGAGTATTTGAGCATTCTGTTTCTCGTGGTTTATACTATTGAGCAGGTTTGTTTCCGGGGGGCGTCCCTTACGTAACACCATGGGGAAACAGATTGGGTGATGCAGGGTGGCAGCTCGTGAACGCTAGCGTTGACTGATGTCTGTTGCAAAACTTCATTCCTTCGTATTATATTGCTACCCCTCTAACTGGTTGCATTAGTTACAAATACATATAAAATAGAAGTCTACAGAAAAAAGAGAGACTGGAGGATTGGATCTCGCAGTCTTCAGATCCTTCAGCTGGCCCATTACTCTCTGTTGAGTCTCGAAGATTCTCGATTCCACAATAATGAAAATAAGAAAAGTTTTATTATTCGAAAATGTTTGAACCTACTCAAACACTTACGTCTGAAGAAATCTCGTTCCCATAACGATAAAAATAAGAAAACTCCAGTTACATGACAAATTTTTGTTATACAAACAATTATTTTCTATTTGGTGCAGACCGTTATAGCTTTACTATATTGGAAAAGTATAACCCTTTGCAAGAAATCTTTTACAGAACTGAAATTCTCGAGATTCTAAAATACTTCACCTTTAGAGACATTCACTGGTTTGCACGCTCCGTAAATTTGTCTTCCGTCACGTCCCTACCAGGTTACGCGCAAGCTACTGTAAATCTCATTAACTCTCAGAAATTCTCTTAGGTCTTCAACGCACGGAGGTACCCTATGCTGCGATGTGATTAGAGCGAAAGAGATCGAATCGTCTTTAGATAATGCTGGTGCCTCCAGACAACACGACCAAGGGCTTAAACGCTGGAATCGGTTACACCGAGCGTGTAAATCTCGTAAGTGATGTTACGACGTTTACAGGCCCTACGGTGTTGATGCAAATTCAAATTGTCGCTCTTCCTTATGTGTCTATTCCACTATAAATCTTGCCTCCTGATTGCCGTGGGGAACTATTGACATGCCAGTTTGCCGAAATACTGTTTCCTTTTGTACTGGATAACGATTCTACAGGTAAAATATAAAACATTAGTTAAATTAATTACGCAAGTAGAATACAGTAAAGACACTATAACTGATCGGAATCCCCATGCGTGCAGCTACGTGGAAGGACACTATTTCTACTATTCGTGAAATCCGATCCTAAACTTTTCAACGTATCGGGAAGCACTCAGTAACCAATCAAATCGGCCGATGTTTGACGAAAACAATCTGACGACTAATGTCGGTGCGACTGTGACCACAGCCTTAGTATTGCTATGTAATCTCCAGTAATGAAAGGACAAAGTTTATAAAAAGAAGAATTATTTATTTCAAGATGGGGAGTACTTATCTTTGACACATCCTGCTCCCTCCAAGATCGTACCATGACTTTACATTGTCTACGTTGGGCGCAGTTACCAGAACGACGCGGCTATCTCAAAGCCACTCACTTTCACAATACACAATATGTGTTACCTATCGGGTAATATGTAACACATAACAGTATGTTGCCGAAACAGAAAAGGACAGAGAGCGAGATGGGGGGGGGGGCTGAGCGTCGATTCACCGACGTAGGTGACGTTCAATTCCATCTCTCTGTTTCGAGAGTGCGCATCCAATCTCTCCCGTTCTACGTTTATTGCTCGCGCCGCGTGCTGTGTCGCGTGCCAGTGAAGTGATGCGTCAGCTATGGCGTGTGGATCATCTGTTGTATGAGTATGGGTAGGAATGCGAAGCTATGCGTTTTTGTTTTTGGACGATCGATCGATGCGTATGAGGTAAGTGACATAACGGGCAATTGTACGAAAGACGTAAAATGCGAATGTGAAAGTTGCGTGATTCTATGCAATACTTTTCGATACTGAAACGATATGAATTATTAATAATTTATACGTAAATGAATATGTTCGAAATTATATCGTGTTGGGTGTCGTTTTAATCAGAAAAATCTCGTCAATACGTTAGTAAAAGTTTCATTAAGGAAGAAGCAAAAATAAAAATGTTTGATCGTTGCATTAGTGTTGTCTCATCGATATGCGGGCATTTAAATCTTGTTTGGGCTCTCCTCGTTCGGCCGTCGAACGTCGGCCGCCGGCTCGCGAAGGGGAACACATTACACAATATATACAGGGTGTAACAAAAGTGTTGTAGATGCCTGAAATAGGTTACTCGTGAGGTGATTTGGAATAAGTTTTTCCTTAGCAAAAATGATATTCCAGACTTTGTTGAGATATTAACAAAAAAACTCCGACCAATCAGAGTAATTAATTAAAGTTTTGAACTTTTATCCTCATACAAAACAGCATTTAGAGGTATACACTACCGCTTATAATTATTTGACCTTTCAACAAAGATTTACATTAAATTTCACTGTGTCCATTCTCAGTAAGTTATAATACATTTTATATGGTTTATCGTCTTTATTTTAACTAGACGTAATTCTGTTGAAAATCTTGAAATATTTTTTTTAGCATCTAAATTCAAACGAAAGTAGATAGGCAAATACTTCTGATTCAGTGATAAAAATTCGTATATTAGAATTTGTATAGTAAACGTCACAACTGTTAATCATGACCTAAAGGAAGCAAAAAATAAAAAAGGAAAACCAAATGTTTAATCCGCAGAACGAAAAAGGGTCGTTAATTCATTTATTTAAAATTTGTCGATCTCATAAAAAATGCTTCTATGATAATAATGTCATATCACAATGTCCCGTCCGAAGAAAGAAGAAAATTCAAATCTTTCCAACCCCCAATTACAATTTTGGAGTTTCTTATCTACAAACGAACAGAACGCAAGCATCGTACTAATTGCACATAGGAGTTCGTTAATTCTTAAAATTGCAAAGAAGTCACGTTCGCATCATAAACTTCCGCTTCGCATGCAAATCCTCGACAGAAATGTCCTGTTGTCCGTTCTTTGTTGCTTTTAATTTAAAATTCCCTTTTCCGCCCTTCGGAGCGATATGAGGGAAATTCAAACGCGAATGTTTTTTCTTTCTCCCGTTTAAACAGAGAGACGAACATACGCATTCGGAATGTATTAATGTCATCGGTGTCGTTTGCGGCCGATATTAAAATTGCGTCAACTTCTTCTGGTGATTTATGTCGACCGTTGGAAATCATGGGTGTAGGGTCATTTGTGGTGGCCGACAGTGAAAAACGATTAATCTTACATGCATCTCTCGTTGTTTTGCATCTGTTTTGATACCATGCATGTGCACCGTGTTTCCACGATTTTTAGCGAGATGCCAACTAGAGAAACACATGGCAAAGTTTACGTTTGAATAAAATTTAGTTATTGCAAATCAAGGTACAAAAATAATGTTTTAAACTAGACACTACACTGGGAAGACATCAAGATACATTTTTCCATATACATAATTTCATTTGTAATGAGTAAATTCCGGAAAGGAAACTTTTTTCGGACGACTATCATAAAGAGGAATTATGTATATTAATATTTAAGAATATTCGGAAGGATTGGAGGAAAGTGGCCAAATATGGAATAGTACATATGTATACCTAATATGGAATAAGCGCCATTTTTACAAATCTGACGAATGAAGATCTGTCAAAGGGCTGTAGGCAGTCTCACTCATTCACTTTCTTTTCGAACACGTTGTGAGTATTATGACTCGTCTCGACCTTCTACCTCACGAACCTTCGTCAGTCGAGGGAAGGTTAGTGACGTGGCAGAAAATGTTTGATGGCGTGCAAATTTGATGATCACCAGTGGAAGAATTTGATGTATTTTTCGTATTTGTTATAATTTTCCCACATGTACTTGTTTGTTGTTGTTTTTAACTTTGTGAAATTCCAAACATGGAATGCGATGAATGTACTAGTGCAGAGTGTGACACTTGGGTCTGTAATTATTGCAAATAGCTGTTTTCTTATTTAATTTAAAAAAATTTAATTTTATAACCAAAGTACCTTACTCAATAAGAAGAATAAAGTTATTTTTAGTTTCTTTTCCATGAAAATATTATATCCGATGTCAGTGTTCCATATTTGGGTACCTATTCCATATCATAGGTGCAATTTATGTTTTTTAAATGTTAGTTCAATATTGAACATAGATTTCTATTTGAATTAAGTGGTTATTTCAAGGAAGCGGAGGCATATTAATTTTTATAAAGTTAACTTGATTTTAACCACATTTGTCAACTGGCTTTACATTTTGCAACATACTACCACGCATTTGAAAAAAGGAACTGTTGATCATGTATATTTAACTGCCAATTCCAAATTTCTTACTGTCGTCCGAGATGGCCACTGTAGTTGGTTTCCACCGATTATCGAGATGTGAATGCCTTACCTAGCGTTACGAAGCATCCGTGTGTGTATCTATTCTCACGCTAGATTCGAGGACGATAAATCGTGCACGCGACTCGTGTCACTTTGATTGCAAGGTCGGCAAGTAATTGCTCATGTCTGTAAATCATTGAAGGACTCTCACGTAGTACATTATCCTTAAGTGTCACGATAACCACGAAGACTAATGTAAGTTCATGACAAGGAAGAAAAAGTTTCTTCTCGAATGAAATACAACGAAAACGAAGAAATAATAAAACGTAATGACTTAAAATTAATAACTCAGTTTGAATTTTGTGTGTACATAGTTGACAAGTTTACTGCGATAGGGGGTATTTATCACTTGATAGAGTAAGTAATATCTTATAATTTTATTTTTAAATGAGAAAAATGTTGTAAAATTTCCCTTTTGAAGTAATGTGTGTTCGTTGATACGCTCAGCATACCGTCATAGGTATATGTATTTATATACTTTTTTATGCGAACTCATACATTCTCTAGTTCTGTATTTCAAAAAGAAAATAAAAAGTTGCTAAGTAAACTTGTACAGAAAATATGATACATTCGAAATATACCTTGAAGTCAGTGTATGATCACATCAATCTAATTTTTATTTCTTTTATAATAAGGTAATAAGCATACTTCACTTTAAACGCTTCTAAGTTTTCGAATATTTCAACATTTAACATGTTGATAACATGTGGAATTTTATCAATTTTCATGTCCATATATTTCTTTAATGTACAGGGAATTGTAAATCCTCTTATTCAAGACAATTAACATCTGTATGTTCATGAAGAATAAACACATGTATTGCTAATAAGTTAATTACAAATTTTGAGGAGAAGTTGATAAGTAGACATGCATCATAAAATATCGAACGTTTGTACATCTGATGTTTCTTATGCCGATGCTCATTTCACCAAGCAATTAATTACACAAAGTGACAATCCCCCAGAGTTAGCTGACCGTAACATTAATTAGGCAACTAATGTTAATCTGGGGCCTCTAAACTAATTTAATTAAAGCTCCTCCCTGCATTCCACATTTCGTGCTTAACTACGTGCGTTCGTCAGTATTGAATTTTACTTCGGTTACTCTGCTCAAGGTGTGTCGAGCTTCACAACAGCCTTTATTGCAAGAAAAACACAAGAACGAAAGAAAATGTATCGGCGTTGTCTTTTTTTGTATTGCATACAAAATTCACTAAGATGAAGATGTATTACCAAAATCATCACTATTATCATAAAAACTATAAGTCACGAAAAAAACATCGCATTATCAATACCAAACAACGAAATTGTAAAGTCAATAGAGTACATATTTATGACTTTCAGTTGTAAATAGTTTTAAATTTAATTGCTTGAAATATTTATGCAAACTTACATTTTTAGAGATTAATTTATATAAATGAAAGTCAAGCAGTTATTGTTGAAGGTTTCAGTAACTAGAAAAGAAACTAATAACTCCTAAAAAATCAATCTGTACTAAATTCATAATCCATTAAACCTTAATAAAGTTCTTATTTTACTACTTTGCGTACAGTGAAACATTTCACAAACGTTTTATAATTTAGAATTACGTCATAAATCTGCTCATCCCTCAGTCAGCTTTTGTGTTCTTGTGATTCCATTGTGTTGTAAAGAAACTGTTATGTAGAAAACAAATTATTATGCACCTAGTATATTGTATATCCAATATACATCTCCATGTTAGTTTTTTATACAATTTATCGCCTGATTTACAGCATTTTTATTATTATTACTACCCAGATGTGAATCATATAGCCATGAGCCCATAGTCTATTGCAAATTGAACCTCTCATGATACTCCTATGAAAGCCCAATAACGGGAGTTTAAACATTTTACGACATCGTATCTTGTGTACAGTGTATTAAAATAGGAGTGGCAGAAATTAAATATCGGTTCTCAGGTTTCCTGCACGAGGGCATTATTCTCGTCTGCTTGGATGAAGGGAGTGTGTGAGTGGTCGCCTAAATAGTTAAATTAGATAATGGTGGCAGCCCAGCAGGCAGGACCGGCACGTGGAATTGGGTCAATTGATTCCTCCTCCGACGTTATTATCATCTCCTGGCTAACTCGTCTTGTTTGCAGTAAACCGACTTTGCTCGCTACTGGTGATTCATTACCTACGATATCATTTAAAAGACTTTTTCACGACAAAAGTCATTAATGGATTTAAAAACTTCGCTTTTAGAAACTGATTTTATAAAAGCTGCACGTATGATGAGAATAAATTAGAACTTATGTAGTAACTTATACAGACTTAGCCCTCCGTGCACTGGTCAATAAACTATTGCATTACTATTCCTTGGATTAAATTGGGCCTGAATTAAAATCAAATTAAAGAAATATATTTGCATATGGCTATATAATTTATTCGTGTCAAACTAATTGACAAATGTCTATAATATAAAATATAGTTGAAAATCAAACATTGGCGTCGAGTCAAATTGATCCCAATAATGCACGAGGATCAAAAGAATGGAAACAAACGATACGGGATTTTGCAAGACTGCAATCGATTTTCCACTTTCTACATTTTCTTTAAGTACAACATCTCGAGAATATTCTGTGCAAGTTTCAAGGTAATCCAATTAAAAACGACAGAGTTACAGGCGTTAAAAAATGAACATTTTATATAAGTGTTAGCTTGACTTGAAACTTTAAACCCGTTTTTCTCGAAACTACATTTTTCAAATCGGTGATCAATATTTCTCGAAAACTACTGTGTCGATTTACATGAAAGCTTTGGCACTTTATTTCACATAAGAAAAACTTGTCCTTGAAGGAAGGATTTTTTTTTCGCTCCATATTTTTTTTTAATTGACCAAAAACGAGTGATTTTTAGGTGAAAATCCCACTTTTTCAGGAAAATGTCCGCCATTTTGTTCCTAATCAATATTTCGAAAAACTCCACGTTCAAGAACAAGATTAATTCTTCCATTGCATAAATCTTACTGAATTTTTAATTTCAAATGAACCGTTACGAAGTTACAGTGATCACGGCAGACCACTTTTTGTGAAGAGACATCCGGGAGATCGCTCACCATTTATTTACTAATAAATAGTTTTAAATAAAAAAATTACCTTATAATCTAGAAATTGCAATCTTTGAAACACAAACACATTTTTTGAAAAAGGTCTTATAGTTTTTGAGAAAAAAATTCCCAAAGAACACTCTTTTTTCGGTCTCCTAACTGAGCATGACCCCTTAATGCAGGAAAGGACGAGTGTTTTACACATCCAAGCATTTAAGCACATAGTGCAGACTGTTTACATGCTTCTGGCATGTATCCCAGATCATGTTATCCGGTAATATCCGAGCCAAATTCATAACGACGTCAGTATCACAAGCAAGAGCTGCGTCTTCAGTTTTATTCCAGCGAACATCCTCTATCAGTACGAATCATCACGTAGATCAAGAAACGCGCGACAAACACGGGTATAAGGAGGAAGGACGTTCGAGTCTCTTCTCATGGGACTGATCGAACATGTACCGAGTCAACCCCATTTTCACTTCCCTCTACAACCACGATGATAAATCCTCGGTTCCCCTGGGCGAACTTCGATAAACAAGGACGTTAACTTCCATGGAGGTGGAAGGAGCCGTAAGCTTGTCAATAACTGAGAAGTATAACGCCTTTTTTAATGGACGTAACCTTCGCCCAGATACAGTCTAACTAGAATTAATGTAAGTCGGACCGCGTGGGAGTATTCGTGTCGATACTTTCCAGCGGAAACTTTGTCTCGAGTAGGTACATATCAGTTAGTATTTCCAAGAGGTTACAGGTGCCGATCCGAGGAAATTGTTACTGATGCGAATACACAGAAGGAGCTGTTGGAGATGCGGATGGTTCCGTTCGCAAACGAAAATTAACGAATGCGCACTAATCACCTAAATCGTACATTCTGCCAAACAAGAGGGCATCTGCCATATTTCCGTAAAGATTAATCGAAAATATAAAAATGCATATATATTTTAAAAGTAATTTTAATGTATTGATACGCTGTTATTTAATAGTTGCTCCAATCACCACCGCTGTTGGTTATTTCTTAACAACGCCTCTTAGGAGTTTTTTTTAAAATGAGTAGGTACGTGTTTTCCACGAAGTTTATGTTTTATAAAGGACCACCCATTTTCAATTGGATTTGCATCTGTTCGGTATAGCAGTATGGCGCTGTATTAACCATCACATTCGATAGATATTGTCATGTTTGATTTTCATTTATTCCGAGGTCGACAGATTTTCCATGGCGGAAAATTATTCAACAATACGTAGGACATAAGAATCCATGTAATGAAATTTTCTAACTAAAGGAAAACTAAAAAATTGTATAGTATCGAGCAGACTAACTATCCGACAGATCGTTAAAAGCAATAAACAGAATAGTACATCGCTAATTAGGCATGTTCTGTATACGAATATTAACACTTGATACACGTCTACAGAAATACCAACGGACTTATTACTATACCACGTACATTTGTTGGAATTTCTGAATATAACCAAATAACTTTTTGAGAACAGCACTACCTTCACCATACGGTACATTTAAGTAAAAGCTCAAGACGTATCGTATAAAGGAATCTCAATCTGCAACATTAAATAAAACACAAAATCGATGCGTACCGATTAGAATGTCCCCTACCGCGTTCTCGTTTGTCCATAACATTCTCTCCGGCTCTTCCTAGGTTTTTCTTTTTAATTATGTACATATAATGCGCATGCGCGCAGGTGAGATTGATCGCGAACGTACCATGTGTCCATCGTATGTGCTCATAAACCATACAACGGGGATCCATCGGTCCGTGACGAGTTACTCCCCTCACAGCCGTGATGTTTCCTGCGGATAGAACCAGCTACTGGAAACCGGTTCCTCTCTGGACAGAAGGGAACAGAAGCCCGTGTCAATAGATCGATGCCAGACGCAATTTGACCGAGTACCATGGAAAGTGCTTATGGCCCAGCATTCATTGAATTTTATTCGGTACATACTAAATTTCATAATGGAGAACGGAGAAGAAATTTTTGATCTCATGCGTGCCCCGACGAGACAGAAGTAGCGTGTACTTGCGCACGAACATTATGCAATTAGCGTGGTAGCAATTATTGGTCCCAAACAGTATCCAAAACTATTAGTGTCACTTTAAATTGAGTCATACTCCACATAAACAAATATTTCTTAATCTACACAACGATTTGCGTATTAGCTGTCCAGTTGGAATCGTTCATCTTTCTTTTGGTGTATTTTTACACGGAATATTTATTTTTCGTGGAACTCATACACGGCCAAGAATAATTAGAGAATCATAGAGCGACTCGCACATTCGTTCACATACTTTTGAAATAATATTGTAAAAATTTGTGCAATTTCTATTTATATATTCGTATTATCTGTACTTTTATCGTACTTTTGTGATTAATTTCTCCTAATTCTGAAATAACATTCATATTTTTGTACGTAATTTAGTCAGACAGAAATGACAGCCTTTCATGACCAAACGAGTGAGTCACTGTATATTGTATTCGATGTGTCTGTCAGTATGGTGTATAATTCCCAGACAGTTTTTTTATATAAAAATAATTTATGAAATTTGTAGTTATGTATATGTAGTTTGTTTCGATTTTTGGTTCTGCTTAGTTGGTGCACAGAGCACTGTATATCTGCTTCGTAAAACGTAGCGTGTGGAACGATAGAATTGCTAAGTGTGAACAGTTTAGAAACAAATGATCTTTTATGAACCCTAATAATAAGTTAAGAAAGTTTTGAAACCGCTTGGTAGGCGATACGAGTAGAAAATACTATTGAACCGTCTAGTCCACATTCTCTAATCTCGGTCCACTAAGAAAAAGATGAGTTTTCAATAGCAAAAACCGCAATTGTTGGTGTGTACCTACTAGTGATGGTCACCATCGACTAAATTAAACTATCGACTAATGATTAGTCGTAACATACTATCGACTATTTAGTCGATAGTTTTTAGTCGACTGAAATTTTGCTTTATAGGTTATGTATAGATTATGTCATCAACTTTTCAGCACCAGTATTTACCTTTTCGAAATGTATTAGTTCATAGATAGAATTTCAAAAATATAAGTGGTAAACAAGTTTTTTTTAAACAATTACTAATCGATTTTTTGTAAGCTATTTAATATTAGCACTTAAAAAATTAACTGCTCTAAATTTTGTATGAAAATCAATTAGGTTATAAGCAATAATTTGCACAGTTTTTGGTAATGTATAAAAAGATATATGGAAAAATTACAATTCGTTTGCATCGCGAAGAAAATAATCAAGATCCAGTCAATAGCGATCAATAGCTCGATAGTTCGAGCGACTCGCTTGAAGCGATTAAATTTAATCGACTAAAATAGTCGCTTCAACGACTAATATTATTCACCTGAAGTTATGTAGTCGCTTCAAGCGACTAAAGTAGTCGTCAATTGAAAAAATTAGTCGACTGAAAGTAGTCGTTGGTTACTATCGACTTAGTCGATAGTGTTTAGTCGATGGTGCCCATCACTAGTACCTACCAAGAAACACTTAAGCGAGTGACAAAGTATCCGTGTTTGAACCTTAAGGAATAGAAATTGAACTAATTCTGTAGTCGCTTACCACATTAGGGTTTAATGAATTTGGGGAAGATGGATCGTAGACAGCTTGACTTCCTAAATTGGCTAAAGCAGTCCCTTGATAAGCAACATTATTTTTTTCTTTTAGAATTTCTTGTTTCTTTTCTACTGATTTTTACAAACACAAATAGTAATGTAATTCATCGTAAAATCATATTGAATACGTTTTTCTGTTTAAAGATCAAGTACTTACGATCGCAATGAGCAAATTCATTCAAGATAAAAAAATTGCAATTACGGTCATAAATGAAGTTAAATCACGACCGTGATCGTGACTCGGTGATCACTGTGATAAATCACCGTCAGTGATTTTGCACGCCATCTCTATTCTATTATATTATATTCTGTTCTCACTCGCTGTCACTCGTGCGTAAACACGTCTTACCTCTACGAAGGTTGGACACCCAATCCCGCAGAAAATTATTCTTCATCAAAAATGTTTCGTACATCAAAGATTAAGGGACCAACTTCCGTCCTAAATGTTTTAAGTTATAAAAATCGTCCCTGCCAAAAGCTGTTTGTCCTTTAAAAGGGAAGAAATGCTGTTTCCAGAAATGTAATTCTTGTCGGAAACACCATATCGAACTGACTCGATCAGCTAAAAGACTGGGGGGAGGGGGAGCTTTGCCTTTGATTATTACAAAGGTTCGGCAAAATACGGTCATGGCATAGAAACACGATGATCCGATGACCGAAACGTTCCCGAACTGTAATTCAAATACACTGAAAATTTGATAGAGCGCGTAGTATCCTGGTCGCGAAACTATTAGACTATTGAAACTGCACGTGATCCCTGGAATTACGGGAAACGAAAATTTCCGTATTCGGGTTACACGGCTGCGCTAATTTAAAGGTATCGCCCTACGTTGCCCCATTTACGCCTACGGTGTACGAGCACAATGCCTCGTACGCTGACCTACTTACCCCGATTCTTTCGTTACCTTGAGCGTGAATCCTATTTCGCAACCGATACGACCACCATTTTATGCTATAATATTATAATTTGTGAACTGTGGCAGAATATACCAGAGACCCAAAGATTTATTCGAACAAATCTCTAGCGTACCAATTTACGTTTATCTCGAAACGACTGTGAAATAACGTTACCAAAATTTTGGGCATATAAAAATTAAGAAAAAAATGCTTCTATTTCTCAATTTAAGGGATCTTCCTATGGTGACGGATTCAAAGAATCGATTTTTTCTTTTTTATATTTTCTCAAGGCTCAATATTTCAAAACCATAATCCCAAAAGGATTTTGCCCGATTAATAATTTAATTGTTGTAAATGACTGCCACGATATTTCAGAAACTATTTCACGGAGTGACTTGAAACTATGTAGGCATGTTCAGTAGGTGCATAGTTCTCTCCCGTACTCGAATGAAGTTGATATTTGCAAAATTCGAATTTTGCAACTTAAAAAACGAGCTTCCTTTTTTGCGAAAATTTTTTATTTTTCAATATTTCTTATTCATTCTAGTATGGGCGATAGCCACGTTCATACAGATTAAGAATCTTTCTCAATTTTTGATTCGAGATAACGTAGACAGCTGATATAATGGCAGTCATGGAGGCACCTTTTTTTTAGGCAATCCCGGAAAATTACAATAACTTTTAATCTGTCCTACATTTTCAAATGAAAAAAATTAAGCTTATCCTATTAGTGTATACGAAATCATAGAAAAAAGTTTAACATCGATATAGCTCATAGTTTTTTCTAAAAAAATTCCTGAATTTCGCCTAATTTTTGACTCGTCACAGTAGGGAGACCCCTTAAATTGTTTTTAAAATACTATCACGTAGCCTTGAAACAAACGTAGAACGAATGTAACTTGAAATCACCTGAAGTTCATAGTGTACTTTATATTAATGCAAAACATAATGGAAAATGGTCTGCAGTGTTAAGTAGGTTCAGCAATGGTGGAGGATAGAGAGATGTCTGTATGTGGTTATCAATTGTGACTGTGTCACTAGGTATAGTGTACAGCAATAGTTGAAAGTAAAACCCACTGTGCCTAATAATATTGACTTGTACATCAACTAAACCTTTGTTTTCAGATGTGTCGCATAGAAAATGCTGGTAATTTCCATCTATATTGTTAATATAGAATTACCTTGTATGTATATAGAATAAATTGTTGATAAAGCAGTCGTTTAAACCTTTTGCTATGGAACATCAAATTATTACAAAGTATCAGTCAAATTTAAAAACGATACTTTTCATAATAGAGTAGATGTAATCATAAAGTGATAAAAAATCTTACATCTTTTTCAATAATAAAGGACACTTACAATTTTAGTATCGATGACATCCGAAAGTTTGCATTGTTTCTAATAAGTAAAATGAATAAGAACGTTTATTTCTCAAAGTTTACAATTTACGTGTCATAGTCGTACTGAGAAGAGAAGATTTGTGATCACAGTGTAAATATAATAATGAGCTTTTCAATTAAAAAATGTAGGAGGAGAAGATATAGTAGAAAATTTTTAAATTGAAAGTCTTCACATTTCATTTCTTATTATTTTGTTGCTAGTTCATATATATACTATTATGTCTCGACAAAATTTTCTCATATTTTTTTACATAATGAGGAAATACGTGGGATTTTTGCAACACAGCCAACATTCAGGGCAGACAACGTTCGTCGGAAAATTAGAAGACAGAAAAGGAGGGGTTTCATGTTTCTCAATCTCATCGTTCCATGTTTCTCCCTGCTTTCAGAATATTGCTTTCATCTCTTTTTCCCCGTGGCTCTAGCCATCCGTCTCGTTTTACTAGATATATTTTCTGTCATTCAGATTAAAAGTTAAATCTGCTTGCAACGGCACATTACGAGATTTATATCATTTAATGGAGTATCAAGCAGTCTTCTACTCTTTTATGAGATCCCAGAAGCACATTCTAATCAAGTAAAAGAAAAAATAGAATTGAGAAACGAGCAGCAGTAATGAACGTAGAAAGATATATGTATATTCCTGTTAACTCACATTTTTTTCCCATTTGGATTCCATATATATAACTTGGAAACAAATTATTTTTATGTACTGAATCCACCACTGATGTTATATCCACATATTTGGTGGATTCAGTACATAACAATAATTTAAAAAAGTTCATATAAACATCTGCCCTGTCTGCCCTTGTTTCCAAGTTACGACCGTTTTTGAAGTGAATCTTATAAGCCGTGGTATAACAGGAAACCTTAAAATTTATCTAAAATACTAGATGAAGTTATAAGAAATAAAGGAACAACTACTAATGAATCGCGTAATAGGACATTATAGTAAGAATATAGTACACATTAATACACATATTACTTACAAATTGTTACTTTTCCTTTATTAAAAATCGACCATGAATGATATATCTAATAAGCAACCATTCGATCACAGCATAAAATTCCAATATTTCTGTTAAAACTCTGAGATATGAGGAAAATTCTCACATTGTTTTATCTAAGTTCGTAGGAGTTTACTACTTCAGATGAACGGCTTCCGTCGAACTCCAGTCGGTCTCTTCTAATACGTCTTCCTTCGTGTCGCTATATATATACGGTGCGACGTAAAGAAGTAAAAAGGATTGAACGGCTTCCGTCGAACTCCAGTCGGTCTCTTCTAATACGTCTTCCTTCGTGTCGCTATATACATATATACGGTGCGACGTAAAGAAGTAAAAAGGTAGGATAATAAAGGAAGTAACGTTATACCCTGGTATATAGTCTGTGCTGACTTCTGTGCTTCCCAGGATTTATCCGACATCTACCCTTTCTCTTGGATGTTCCACCTTGTCGGGTTGAGAAGCAGTATCCTCTGTCTTCGATTTCACCACTGGTGATAGAAATAGTACAGGTATGAGAACTGCTTCGTCGCGTTACTCACAAAAATTCAACAGGGAGGATAGACGTACCCAGACTGCAGTCTATAGTGATCTATGTAGGTAAAAGAATGAATGGTTTGCGCGCGCTGAAACGGGAAAATGATGGAGTTCGACGATACGTTCTGTTTTAACAAGGAATGTCCTTTAAAGGAAACATTATTTTAAATCACTCGAGCTTGAAAAATGTTTTACAAAGGGAGATCTCTGAAATTCTTCTCGTGGATAGGTGTATGTATTTATTTTAGAATTCGAAGTATTATTTTCTCAGTGACGTATCCACGATTGATTTTCATTTCAGAAATCTAGTTGAAAGGGGCTAAACGGTTTGGAAATGTAATAGGAACTTATTGAAACTTTCAGATAACATCATAGAGATAACAACAGTAGAAACATTAGGTTTACTTACATTCTAGTTTTATGCTTAATTTGTTTTTGATTACAAACACATTTTTGGAACGAGCACTTCTCTTTAGAAAGTTTATTATTCAAATCTAGTCATTTAATTTTACTTTCAGCTTCTTTACAGTTTGACTACAAAAATATATTAACTAATGGAAACTTTTACGTCTGAATATATTTAGATTAATTTTTTTAGCTCCAGGCGTTGCTCGTGAGATACAAAAACCATTTTACTCACGAACACCAACATTTGAATTTATATATTAAAATTGTTGAAACGTGCTTATAAGTAAACTCCAGGTCTATAGCAATCGAGGCATTTATGGCAGGAAATGTTACTAGCCCATTCAGCCAAGGACCGACCCGCGGCCTTTTGTTTCCGAATTGCCGTTAGACGTCGAAGATGACCATAACCTGGGGTTCTTCGTCAGCTGAAAAATACGTGCGGGACACTCGCGTATTTTTATTAACTTACGGGTTTTCCTGGCCATCGATTCCAAGAATTCCAGGTCTACTTCGAGAAGGGGAATTTCGGCGCATCGTTCTCCCTTCCACCATTACAGACAAATTTTGCCACACCCACACCAACTCAGAACACCAATTATATACAAATAGATCCACCACTCCAACACCATTCAAGCAACACACAAACCTGTAGATTCTTTCCGTACCACGACAACCACACATTCTGTATCCAATATCAGTAGAGACGACTTCACCAGTCTAGTGCGATCAGTGTCAAATCATTATTCCAAAATATTCCGATAATATTAATTTATTCTTCGGGAAGCGACGTTCGTGAAATACTCCAAATTCAACAATTTTCGTCAACACCTCGCAACAAAAAAAATAGATTTCAAATTGTTAAATATCACTCATTTTTAAAGAAAAGCAGACTGTTAACATACATTTGCATGTCCTGAATATTTTGCGGCAGGTGAGAAAATTTTATCTTAACGCTAATGTATTAAATTCTTGGTTATTTATGCTATAGTTTATGTACATATTTCACGGATAACTTATCTTATTCATGTTCGATAGAGAAGTTCCAATATGAACTATAGTCATGAAGCATAGGTTTGAGTCACTATATAACCATCTATTTTAATAAAATTTTAGTTTCTATCTGCTTTTGTGTCAAGTGTGATGAACTATGAGATATGTTAATGATATGTGAACTATAAGATATTGTTATTTTGCTGTTTTAAACGTCATTCATGCGTTAATATAACATTCACGAAACACCGGACCATTAAACGTTTAGTGTAACTGAATGTTCCACTCTTTTTGTCCGGAAACAAGTTCCCTCTAATTGATTGACTATTGAGTAATAATTTGTGTAAATTCGCATTTTTATATACTATTTCTGTAAAACGGGAATTCAAAGTAAGATAGTTAGGTAAAAAATAAAATAAAATCAATGTTAAATATGATTGACGTCAGTGTTTTATCGCATTTCATTTACATCATGTTACATGTATATGTATACCTATGCATATAATACAAAATGCACGAAATCCATCGCCTAGTAATCAATACCACATCTTACCAATTGCAGATTAAATTTTTAATCCAAAATTTAAACAATTATTACTAAAATATAGTTTTCTGTTCGGTTAACCTTTTAAAACTAGTCACCCTACCTTCTTCAAGTAGATTGCATTACCAATTTACTTAATCTTCTTATTATTCTTAATCTGTACCATTAATTACTGCGTATTAATAGCGACGTACACTTACGCCGATTTATTTAACGTCCACTTTCGCTTCGATTTGCAGTTCTGCACTGATTAACACGCCCATCAGTGTCCTCCATGAGTAAAGAACTGGAACGACACCTCAACAAGTTTCAGAATTAGATCAGAAATCCTTTAGTGCCACATAACCGGTTACGCGTAAAACTCGAATGATGCTTGTATTTACCGTCAAACTTACTTTCCTTCATCGAATATAAATCCATGTAAAGATAAACAAGTCCATTAAAACTTTAATCCAAACGGGCTGTTGATCCTTTAAAAAATTCTCAACCTCTTGAGTCTCTATACCGTACACCGTACGGGCAGGATAAATAGTGGCAGAGCACTTTAATCGCCAAAATAGAAAGAAATCCTGAAAATATTGTTTCAAGTGTGTAATGCGAAAAGGAGGAATAGGGGAGGACAAAATTATAATGTACGCGTGCAACATTATGCTATCGTACTATTCACAGTAAATACAGGTATTTAGAGATACAACCATTAAGAAAAAAAAGTCTCAAAGTTTCGGAGTTAGAACTTAAAAGAATTGTTTTCTCGGTTGGATTTTCTTTATACATATTATGGTGACTTTGCATTCCATAGTCCAATAAGTCACACGTAAACTTTTTTTTTTAATGGAGTTAGAACAGTTAAGAATTCGGACAACAATTTGTTATTTTGGTATATGCTATGGAAACACTTCTTCCAAAATTGTGTGGTGCCTACCTAAGTTTCATGTGAATTGATTCATAACTTTTCATGTTATTCACAATGTCAGGTTGGATGACATATCACAAAACATGGTACTCAGAAAAACGACTTTAAAGTAACGACACAAGTTTCAATGTAAAAAATGTACAAATACCTTAATCTGCTATTCCAAGTCCATATAGCAAAGTCTCTTCTTCTTTGCACCAGTCATTTTTGGTATCGCATCATGGGAAAAAGATTTTTCGATTTTGTGTAACTCCGTCAAACCGAGCAACCCCCTTAAGTTTAGTGTTGTGATTCGATAAAGCACGTATCGACGCAAAAAATTAATTTTGTCACGACCATCGAAGCGTCAATAAAAAACGTAAAATACACTTCGTATCTGTTTCGTTGAAACACGCGATAACAATTCCGTAAATATTATCAATTTCCCTTAGAAATGACGCGTAATAGAAGAAAGACGGAAGTTCCGCGGAAAACGAAACTTTTCAATTTATGACGTGACTCAGCCGGCGAGACCGGGTGATATTGCACTGTAATATCTTATCATATCAGCGTTCGCAGCGTGCATACATATCTGTAACGCCCGGACACGGGTTACACATCATGTATACAGATGTTACAATTCGAAACGATCCTCGTAGGTTATCATGGTTGTCCTGTTATATGAAATTTATTTGAAATAAAAGGTACAATTTGTTCCCTCCATACAATACTCAGACCGTTACTTTTGGTTGAAATGTTGCCTGATCTCTTCGTTATTCTGTATTTCCATTTATGATAATATGGCAAGTTAGAATTGGGGCCATTGATGGAAAAAGGGCACGTACGCCAAAACGCTATTTCGAAACAATCGATTTCAAAGTTTTCATTAGAGTATTATTTAATAAAAAGTAATGCAATTAAAAGCAATTCTTATAAAGGTGTCGTAACATATCCTTCAAACGGTCTGAAAACAGAAGTTATGGTTTGAAGAGAATATTTCTCTTTTTTATGAGTTTAAAAAACAACTGGTTTATGTGCTTTTTCCATAATTTCAGTAAAATCATAAAACTTGATCAGTTTTTGTATTTTTAACAGATGTTTTTTGATGTGAACAAAATATACATACACAATAAAAATGACAAAAGAAATTTCTTGAACGTATAAAATAGGAGAAGGTCGTGGGGAGTTAACGAAGTATGTATATGTATAAACTAAAGGACTTAAAAGGAGTACGTGTAGGTCTAGTTACCTGCAGGTAGGCTGGCACTTCCTGTATTTATATGTAAAAAATACGAAGTGATAACAAAATTTAAATTATGACTTAGAAGTCAGTTATAGAGAAGGCAAAATAACGTCTTTACGAAACAATACTTTGGCCAAGTCATTGTAAGCTACCCAAGCGGTCGACAATACTCCTTTAATTAATAAACCAAACAAATGTAGCTGTCCCGCTCTACCGTTTACACGGTTTAACCAGAGTTGGGCAGAATTTCATTCGAACAATACATAGTGAAAAGCACCAGTATCTAAGAGCGTCATCCCAACCATTAAACAGTTAATGAGATTAAGCAATTGTTTGCCAGGTGTCTATTCACTGAAGAAGTACTACTTTATTGTAAACATAGAAATTTCCACGTTTGACCGATAAAAAAATGGTGGTGCTTTTTTCTCTTTTATTCGTTATTCGAAACTCTTTATCCAAGATAATGAATTTGTCCTTCTCTGGGTTTAACACTAGACTATCAGCGTTGAATGCACGCTGAACTAAATTGTATAATATGTATATTGATATATGTATAATATAATACAACAGAATGTAGTATAAAGTAAAATGTATAAACTAGCTAAAAAGCTTAAACGACTGTAAGGATCGGGCAGTTAAGAGAAAGTTATTTATTGTTTATTTCAAGTATTATTAATTTTGTAACTGTTTACTAACAATTGTTACACAAATCAAATCAGAGATCAAAGGGAAGATGCATAGCTGCCTGTGAGAATATAATTTTTTTTACAAGAATAACCTTATTTATAGATTGTGCACATCTACAGGTGGTGTAGAATACACGGACGAAATATTATTTCTTAATATCAAAGGTTAAAGGAATAATACTACTCACAAAGGTGCAAGAAGTGGCCTATTAAGAACTCGCTTCGTTCGTTCAATTAAAAACTATCGTAAATTCTGATAAAGACACCTTTATGATTTCAGTAATCGCAAAATAAAAACGTTTAAATCCGTCATTTTGACGGGTTTGGTTGCTCTGGCGTTAAAAGTGAACAAAATAGCTGTAGTCGCAATAAGCCAACATTTCCATTGATATAGTAATTTTGCCATGGTATCTATTATAGTACTAGAAACTTCATGCGTTAGCAGTACGAAATTTCCAAACGGAGGACTGATAACTTCGCACGCCTCCCAGCGGGCTCATAAATCGAAAGAAGGATGCGTAGACACTGTCGTACCTATACACGGCAAAGACCGTACTACCTATCCTTTTGTTGCGCACGGCTACACTGGAATCGCGAAGAAAAGCTGCCTAATATAAATTCATGTTGCGTCCTCGAAAATTACGAGCGATATCTAGCCGGGGAAACAGTTGCCGGGTCGGCTACCATTGGGACACTTTGTCTCGTTAACGTGACCGAACATCTACCGACAAATGAGAAATAATTTTAACAAAAGTTCCCAGGATATTCGGCTCCAGTTATCCAGACCTGACTAAATGCATTTTCCATCTACTGTTTTTCTTAGAGATAAAAGATTGTTGATTTCGTACAATGAATTGTTGCTATTCTACTAAGGAAACGTGGGAATTAATTCCGGTGTACCAGTTCATTTAGAAAAGAAGAAATACAAAATTCCATGTTGCTCTACTTTTCGCGATAATAAATGCGTAGCTCTCGCCTCGAGAAAATGAACACCTCGCTTTGAACTGCGAAGCGTCTGCTTATGCGCTGCCTCGAATAACGTGCACTTATAGTTCACGTACGTAACATAATGAAGAAAGTTTTACTGTGGATACCAATCAAAATCATCGGTTCGAGAACTCCACGATTAGCGTAATTGTTTATATTATTCAGTGTATACAGTGTTGTTAACTGTTTACTCTTTCAAGCTCGACGCCATTTCATGACACATTGGACCGTACGATGTCAATTCTATGGAAACGTACTCGTATGTCGATAGCAACGATATCGTTTCCTCGAAAAGAGTAAAATATTTATTGCATTGATACATGTATCACCAGCTCACAACTTATGCAAGATGTTCCCAGTAAATGTCGTCATAACATTTCCAGACTTTCCTTGAACTTCACAAAAATTGTGTTAAACAAAAGTTTAACTATATTTAAGTGTGCATAACTTTTGTGAATCAAAGTTTTTTTATTTGCATTTTTTTCAGAGAAGTGGATGTCACCTTTTTTCTTTTAAATGAAAATATAGCGTTTTTTTTTAAATATTTTTCATTCGAACGAGGTTGTGACAAATTCAACGACTATAAATATTATTTTAATTTATTAATATTTTATTATTAAGCCAAAACGTTCATATGTTTTAAGAGAAGCAACTAATATAGGAAGATTAGTTCACTCTATTTTGGTTAAGCTGTTATTAAAAATAAACGAAACAATATTAAGTAAAATTACATTTAATTATTAGATAATATTTATGTATAAAAATATAAATTTCTGTTTTGTAAATACCTGTAATTTTTATTCTATTACTTGCGAGTAACGAATCGAAATGTTCGACATTTCGAATACATCTATAAATATTTTTGAAGAATCTGTGTTAAAGTAATTTTCTTCTTTTTTCCAGCACGAAAATTGAACGAATATATCCACCACTACGAACCACTCTCCTATCCCACCGAAGAGATCCACCGAGGTCATCTGAGGGCCAAGAGGTCGGTTACCCGCGACAATTCTGTGACTCTGAAGTTTCGTTCGCACGGAAGGGATTTCCACATTCGACTGAAGCGGGACCTGAATACCTTTAGCAATAACCTAATTATCGAGGGCCCTTCTGGGCAATCGGAGGATCTCGAGACATCACACGTTTACCAGGGCCATTTAGTTGGTGAGTTCCGTTTTGCGTTGAATTTATTAAAAATTACAGCTAAATCCGGTTTTTTTGCTAACTTAAATAATTTTAAACAGATTTTATATCTGTAAACATTACTCAGTAAATTTTGTTAATTTTTTTTTAAAGTATACAATTTCATGACGCAAATTTTCTACGCATGTCATAAGCATGAAATAGTTAATAATTGTTAATAATTAACCGACTACTGCGTGTGTTCATTAGATTCCATTGCTACTTATTATCAGCCTGAATACATACATATTAGGTGAATGTTGGAATACAATTTTTTTTGTATAATGTTTTCTTTCCGACAAAATCAATTTTGAAAATTCATCAAAAACGTACACTTCCGCCCAGACATACATATTAGGACACTTATCGTATGTGCAGTAAATGTTAAAAGGTATTACGAAATTGCTGAATGTCTGAAAAAAATAGTGTTTAGGGGATATTGAAATTCAATGGACAACGCTTGTTCTACGGTCAAGCAACAAACGTGGCCTGAAATATATAATTTTTATGAAACCTCACGTTCTCTTCGTACAGACCAGGTGTAATAATACAGTCTTATGAGTGGTAGTGTATGTATTCGTAATGACAATAAGTAGATACAGAATATAATGAACAGACCAGTTAAATTCGATTATTGCGAAAATTATTCGATTAATTCGAATCATACGAAAACATTTTATTCCATTATTTTTAACTTGGTTTTGCATGCAAAATCACGCCTGTTCGGCGCTGTCACCATTTCAGAGACACCCTGTAAACAGGGTATCCCCTGTATTTTTAAAAAATAATTTTTTTCATTTGAGGTTTCGTTTTCAAGAAAATCGAATTCGAAAATTAATCTGAAACGCATGTATGTAGAAAGTAGAAATGGACTGAAATGACCAGACGCGCTAGCCAAGTCCTACTTAAGGTCATGCTCAGTCAGGAGGCCGAAAAAAGAGTGTTCTTTGGGAATTTTTTTCTCAAAAACTATAAGACCTTTTTCAAAAAATGTGTTCGTGTTTCAGAGATTGCAATTTCTAGATTATAAGGTAATTTTTTTATTTAAAACTATTTATTAGTAAATAAATGGTGAGCGATCTCCCGGATGTCTCTTCACAAAAAGTGGTCTGCCGTGATCACTGTAACTTCGTAACGGTTCATTTGAAATTAAAAATTCAGTAAGATTTATGTAATGGAAGAATTAATCTTGTTCTTGAACGTGGGGTTTTTCGAAATATTGATTAGGAACAAAATGGCGGATATTTTCCTGAAAAAGTGGGATTTTCACCTAAAAATCACTCGTTTTTGGTCAATTAAAAAAAAATATGGAGCGAAAAAAAAATCCTCCCTTCAAGGACAAGTTTTTCTTATGTGAAATAAAGTGCCAAAGCTTTCATGTAAATCGACACAGTAGTTTTCGAGAAGTATTGATCACCGATTTGAAAAATGAAGTTTCGAGAAAAACGCATTTAAAGTTTCAAGTCAAGCTTACACTTATATAAAATGTTCATTCTTTAACGCCTGTAACTCTGTCATTTTTAATTGGATTACCTTGAAACTTGCACAGAATATTCTCGAGATGTTGTACTTAAAGAAAATGTAGAAAAATCGATTTTTGAAAATTTCTGACTGAGCATGACCTTTTAATTGCATGCATATCCAGCAGATTTTCAAATTCGATTATTTCGAAAACGGAATCTTAAATAAATACATGTTATTATTTTCGACTTACTTTTACATGTACAATTATCACTAGGCCGGTTGTGTCACAATTTTGAGGACACCCTTTATATGTATAGATCAAAACGCATTCAGACCCATTTATTTTAACTCTACTCTAGAGAATTATTTGTTATACGAGTACTCTCAGCACAGATGAAGAAACTCTAGCCATTTTAGATTTACAGTGCAATCAAAACGGCTATCTATTTCCCATCAACCTAATCAAACGTTAACGTTCTTTTCTATACCGCCGTAACATTCCTCTATTTGATACGTGAGCCTTTTTGATTCGTATTACACAGTGCTCCAACAATTCTTTTCGCTTCAGGCATAAGATATGCGAGTGTAACCAGCAATGTTCATTCGAGCATTCTGTGCATTACACAAGATTAAAGTACGGTACGAAAAGCGGTGTCTCGCACAGAAAGAAAAAAACATACATAGGTACATACCCCTATCTCGTTGGTAAACACGATGCAACGTAGAAAATAGTTTAAACACTCGTGGGCTTCTCGTAGCACAAATCATGATCTCTTTGCTTCTTAAGTGTGCGCTGTTACATTCTAAACTTTGACCTCAACAAGGTAGTACCGTTTCACGGTATAGTCCACACGGGTTACAACTACTCCCACGTTCACTCGCGAATATCCAGGTGTGGCACGCAAAAGTGCGTGTCACGGTGTGGATACCGGGTGGAACCTTTATTTCCAGGTTTAATAATTTACCGGTATTCACGCGCAAAGGGGACGTTTTAAATTATGGATTCAGTCGTCGGGGGTGGTGTTGGAACGGTTTATCTTTCACTTTTGTCGCCACCCTACCGTCGACCTGAATACGCCTGCGTGTTTCTCGCTGTGAAGGGAGAAGGGAACCGACCGATCTCTTATTTCGATTATCTAATCGAGACGTATTTTAAATGTCGTGCTATTTAGCGACATTCACACGCTAGCTACCGTGTCTAATTCATCAGAATGGGTCGATGCGAAAGATCGAAGGAGAATTCTGTTGACATTATTTATTCATGAAAGTAGTATTGTTATTGTGGATGGTGCAACGGTAATATGAGGTTGTCCGGTAATTAACAATGGCTTCGTAACTCTGTGTTTACGGAGATAAACTGCGATGTAGTTAATATTGTGAGTGTTTACTGAATACTTTGCTGAGATGCTTTTATTAATTATTATGGTAATATGTACGGTAATTGAGTGTAAAGGAAACGTTATTGTACCCTCGTGAGCAAACTCGGTCGGCTTCCGCTAGAGGAAAAAGTGGCGTAAGAGGACCTGCTATAACTTGATAAATTTATTCCAAAAACTGAAATAAATGGTAAATGGAATGTTAATTTGACATATATTTCAATTATTCCCGAAACCAAATCGCAGGAGGTTCTTCCCCTACGTCACTTTTTCCCCTAGAGGAAGCCGAGTTTGCTCGTGAGGGTACATTAGGATGCTCTTGTGCATAATATATTAAATATTCGGGCTTAGTTACTTAATTAACAGAAAATAGGAAAGTATTTGGAATTTATGTACTTACTTATATGATACAAAAACGTTTTGAACCTAACAACATACAAACCACTTTAGCAATTTATTTATATATTTTTTGTTTTATAAATCACCCATCTTCCTCATTGATTACGATTTTCTAATGTATTTATTAGGTTGGTGGAAAATATATGACCGATTAAACACGTCAAGGTTACTATTGTCTCTGCTATAATTGCAAAATTTGTAAAATTTCTGCAATTGCTTTTATGTTTATAGAATTGTAGTAAATTCCGGTGAACAGCTTTTCCATTCTTGTGTGTGATCCATGTAGAATTATATCGTTGTATAATGGCACTCCAATACATTCATAAGATAGCATTAGAATTTCTGGAAAATCGATTGGAAAAAGTCAGAGTATAAATAGACAAAAGTTTATAGAACGTGATAGAGTATATCTTTGCATAAAATGCAATACCTAGTAACTTTTATCTTCGTTCCTGCAATGGTTCTACCAACATTATAAAGTTAATTTCCATATAAATTGATACGTTCGATAATTCTTTGTTACGTAATTTACAAACAAGTGGTCGACTTTATGATAAAACTATTTACTATTTACATTCAGTTACCATTGAATTGATGTAATACATAAGTATCACTGAATTACGTTAATATTTTACTCACGCGTTAATAAAGTCCGTTATTGCATTTAAGAATGATTTTCTAAACAAATCATTCACGAAAAACAACTTCATCTGATATCGCTGGATTTGTCTCCTGAAGCAACCTACAATACCGAATAGAAAAAATTGTATGATGAAAATGAAAACAGTTAAGGTGACCCTGATTTAACAGTTTTTAATATACATATAACAGCCTGTATATATAAATTTCACTTGCAATTAATTTCGTACTTATTGCCATAGAATAGAGTAACAAGAGAATGAAGAATATCTATTTAAATACAGTTTGATCATCCGTTGAAATACAATTTGTCCAATTTGACCAATTTTTCCCACAAACTTTCTCAGTTTCGTCTATTCTATGCATACGAAGACAACCGCTTTCAGTGTCTAGATTTTGCGTAAAACTATTTTGCCAGATGTACACGGCGTTATAGTCAATTCCTTTATTCCAAGGATAAAATGAAACGTTGGTCTTTTATCTTACCACGCGCATGGCATATTCCATCTGCCATTCTATCTTCTCGTCTAAGATTTATAACCCTCGGCCCAAACAACATTCTGAACTGATAAAACAAAAATGTATCATAAGATACGATTTAATTAAATACATTCCATTTTACAAGTGAAACGCGTTTCGATTTTTTGCACGTACAAGTTATACAAAACGTTTATTTCAAGGTGTAGCGAACTTATGAGTTATTATAATATCATTACTATTTTTCAGAAAATAATTTTTTTGTAGACTGTACGGAAAAGTCCTCGTATACATATTTTGAACGTTACTGTACATACATACGTGGCATCTACAGGATCAGGTGTTGAATTCGATTTGTGTTCGTTTAATCTGGTTTTTTTTAACATTCCACGTTCGTCAAACATTGCTGAATACGATTCTCCCTTTTTTTCAGGCGAACCTGGTAGTCACGTGTTCGGAAGCATCAGCGACGGTGTTTTTCACGGGAAAATCATTTCACCTCGCGGTGGCGCGTGGTACGTGGAAAAGGCGCACTATTACTTTCCACCGTACGAGATAAATGACACGCTACATTCTGTGATCTATCACGAAAATGACGTCGGCGATCCGTACGTCCATCTTCGAAAAGGTTTGTTAAATGACCGAACATTATTCTTTTAAACGGAAATAACGTTACCATAACAATTTTTCAATGCAAAGTTAATGCATGCGAAATATCGATTTTTGTCAATGTCAGATTAAGTATTACACTATTTATTTATAATATTTAAATACAAGTCTATCTCAATTTAGTAGAAAGAAAACCTCGAAACGATTGTATTTGAAGTCAGATTTATTGCATAGTAATGTGAGACACGGACAGCAATAAGTTGTAAATTTACTGAAAATGGACTAAAAATATTCATACATTACATGCTAGATGCAATACGACTTCACTGACGTATCTGATCACATCTGTTATACTTGCAATTATAGTAAACTCAAGTTGCGGATCTTAATAAAATTCAAATTTGAATAATGATTAATTAATGTTTTAACGTTCTATCATTACAATAAATACTTAAAGTAAAACAAGTTTCTGTTTGATTACAGCTTTGTAAATTCAGATATATTGTCGTCGAGGTAACTCTGAATTAGGTTTTAATACGTTTTTATTTAATTATTATTTACAAGTATGAATACAATTGGACAGAGTGGTGTTGTGATGTTGCTGACGTTCAGAAATAGACTGTCTCATCCCCTGCTTGGGACCAGTATTTAAAGGGGTTCCGGTTTGGAGGAGGTGGACGCTAAGTTTAAGGAATTTAGAAAAGAATAACCTAGGAAATAGGAATATCATGGGAAGACATCTTGGCGACATTAGAAATTTGGGAAAGGGCTATGTGGGAAATCGGGGTATCGCGAAAATACATGATGGCAACAATTTTTATTCATACGTTATGTCGCGATACAAACGGTATATCATTAAAATTAATCCGAATTACGTCGTGTCTGCACTCGTCGTCATCGTCATAGGGAAACTCTCCTCAATTGTTCTCGTAATACTTTCATGAAAATATAAGTTCAAATTTTTATTCTCGCGTGTTTCTTTATCCGAAAAACTGTAATTTCCAGAGAAACAAGAAATCAAAGACTTTAATTTTTGTTCGCGAAATTCTCGAGAAAAATTCTTGAGAAAAAACATTAGTAATCGCATAACTTATATATACCAATAATTTTTCCTTCCTTTTCGGTATTAGTTTGATAACTTGCTCAAAAACGTGCAAATCGTTTCAATACACGTATAAACAATCGATAGTCCTACGTTATGCATCCATACATATAACTATGCACAATTGAGCATTCAGATTTCATGCTTGTAAAACTTATCCACCCGATGATCATATCTTCCGCAAATACTCCCTTTCATAGCTGCGAACCAAGGCACAGAGCAGTTGTTGGGAAAAAGAAAGTTGTCAAGCTTGTCGGCAAGGGTGGCCTCGTTTGTGTAACCATTAAACCATTATTCTCCGTGAAGATTCTATAGATTTTACGGACAGTTTACATCAACACAAGTCTTCACAATAGCGCGTCCCGCGACTCTGCGTTTACACACTTCGATGGACACCCTTTTGCCGTTCCTCCCTGTTTCGAACAGCCGAATGACAGTTTCGATTAGATTTCGAAGCATTCTTAAAGGAGCATTGAACCGTATACGGTCCTTAAACGAATCACCTTAATGGTGTGCACTGGTATGCACAAGTAACTGCAAGTTCTGCAGAATGTAACGTGCAGACTACAAACAGAAGCATTTCCGCAGAGTCGGGCCAGTAGAGTTTGTTGGGTCTGAAACCTCCTTAATCATTTCAGAGACTTTAAAAACTGATTGAAAAGAAAAATAATCTATAATAGAAGGAGAGTACCTAGTTCAGGGGTCGGAAACTGCGGCTCGCGAGCCAAGTGCTGCTCTTTGGGTACTTCCATGCAGAGATGGGCAAACTCATTATCTAGATAAAAAGTTTCGAATCACGAACAAAAGATAAAACAAAGTATTTCGTCATTTTTCATTGTTTGAACGTGGAATTTTCAATTTTTATAATAAAATAGTAGTTCTTTATAAATGAATCGACATTTGTCGAACAATTATTTAATCTCATTAACTGTTTAAAGCTCAGGACAACACCCCTAGATACCGCTGCTTTTCACTGTATATTATTCGAATAAAACTCTGCCCAACTCTGCTTACATGTGGCTCTGAAATACAATTAAAAATGAAAATACAATCAATGAGAACAATTTTTCTGAGATTGTTTCTTCATTTAATAAAGATATAATTAATATTATAACTTGTTATAATGTTACTTTAAATTTTCCTTATTTATAAAAACATATTTATAGCTCTCAAATAATTTTTAAATTGTTGTAAGGGACAGGTTTGGCTCTTCCGTCTTAAAAGTTTGCCGACCTCTGCCCTAGTTTATGGTGAACTGATTGAAGTATGTTTGTGCTTGTAACGGGTTTATGGAAGGGTCAAAGATTTTTAGGTTTTATTAGAAACCTCGAAGAAAACGTGAAACGTTTCGCAGCGAAATATGTGAAGTACGGTTTCAAGTGATATTAACAGTTATGATATTTGCTGCCATGATACCGTGACGTTTGAAACATTTTTTGCAGAGTTAGAATCAGTTAGACAGAGTAGAGTGACAGTCTAGAAATATTAATTAGGATGCTTACGTTAGTTTAGAATTAAAAGAGTTCCGACAGTTAGATTGGAGCTCTAGTTAGATAATCAAGGCCAACTCAGGTTTCACGCGAGAGCAATCAGGTTTTCAAAGCAGAATTAAGTAACTAGGCTTCTAAGAGCAATCAGGCTCTTTAGTTCCCAAATTTAGTTCCCAAGATTTGGTTAATCCTTCGAGTTTTTAGACGGCCACCTTGTGCAAACTTTACGAGCATATAGAATAGATAAGTCTTCCATCGTGACTCAAAGAAATTGTTAATGTCACACTGTCATATTGACAACTATGAACATCGTTTTAAAGAAAATGTAGTTACACTTTACAATCGAAATTAATAAAAATTATATAACTTTGCCTAATTGTACGAGACAAGTTATATAAAGGATGTCCAAACTGTCGCTCGTATGTCTGTTCTCGGCGTACTGTTGATCAAAGAACGGTCAAGTTAAGCTAGTCACGCCTTCAACTGTAAGAGCAATAGTTTCTATACGCCTTATTCGCTCACATTAACCCCAGTATCCACTCTCTTTGATGGCTTTTTTACCCAGACAGACAATAATAATCGAAAGAAATCTGTTTCCATTTCAAAAAAATTGTGCAATTATATATTCTGAGATCAGATATGTCAGGTCATCACAGACAGGCGTTATACAGTTATTAGTGTTTGCGATTTTCAAGTGTAATCTGTGTGTTTTGGTAAATAACATCCCAAAGGGCCAAATGACATGCTGGTAGTGATGATACGCTATTATAATGTTGAGTGCTCATGTTTCAGTTCGGTAGTATTCAACAGATTAGGAGATTTTAATTGGTCAGTTGAACAGTGATGCTTACGAATCATTAGAATAATATTTCCAAAACTTTTCCACTTACACTCGAAAGTAAGTATAATTGCATATTGCATGTGTACCATTAGACTTGCTTAATCATTCTTCCCCTAACGTCTTTTTCAGCCCAGTTGCGTGGGTCAGCGTGCACAGTCAAATTTCTTTCACGCGGCAAAGATTTGTAGATACGTGTGTTCACCGGTTAGAATGAAGTTCAAGCAGGTAGAATGTCTACGTCGGGCTTCAGGACCTTCACGATTTAAAAGAGTGCCTAACGACGCGCGTAGAGTTTCATGAAGACGCGGAACATTGCGCCTTCCGGTCCATTTACTTTAAGAGAAAATATACTGGCGACATTGCGTAAATGCGTCTCTCCGTTTTTCGAGTTATTCGTTCTTAAAGTTTTTCGTGGATCACCGGTAAATTTCGTTTGTGCGAGGATTTCTGTGTTTTTAATTCACTTTAGAAAACCGATATTCGTGGGGAAAAATATTGATTCCTGACGATGTGTGATAATAATACGAACGCAGAGAACCGAATTTATATTGGTTTATCGGAAGGTTGTATCGATTATTGGTTTATATGGAATGCTGTAATTCCTGGAACTATACGTTTCCGCAGAAAAGTTACTAAAATTGAATTTTACAATAGAGGTTCTGTACAAAAGCGAGGCACAGAGATTCCATGTAGAACAATTACTGCTGTATGTTTTATAATGAAATGGTAAAACCAGAACAGGAAACTTGTGCTAAATGAATATAATAATTATTTAATCTCTGAAATGAATCAAGCGAAATATTCAATCAGCTGTTGTCTAAAAACCATTTATCAATTACAATAGCTTTTTTTATCGCCTGAAGAAGTATAAAATTTAATGAATTCTTGCTTTACATGGCGGCCATTTGTTAACTAATTTTTTTCTGTTTCATAGTAGTTCACAAGATAGCCACTTTTATGTAGATTAAGATTATCTTTGATTATTTTCCCCATGAATACAACAACGTGAATCGTGGCAGCCATTCAGAGCGATACGCTGTTAAAAAACATGTAATAACGTTGTTAACATAAAATCTAATTGCACAAAAATTTTACTCTGCTTTTTTGAAATATGAACAAACATATACGAGAAACTACAAGTTCCTTGGTTCGATAATTCTTAGTTCTAAAAATCGCTTAAAAATGACGCCACCGAGTTGGAATATACCCCTTTAAACGCAACCGACAGTTTCATTACAGTAATAAACTTATCCCCGCGTTTGTTCCATTCCCGCTGACGTTTCTGCTGGCGACTGTACTACACCCACGTGCGAATACTTTTCTTACATCACTGTGGTGTTGCGACCCAACTTCTTGGGCCGTCGACACGGTCACCAACCAAACCGTCATAAACAGAGATTTCTGGACAGCTGCACATCACGTGCAAACCATTCGCGGTCCTTAAAACCCTTCCTTATATTTCGGCTCTGACTTCAAAGGAATCCAAGTAACAATAATACATACACCAAACCCCAATTCATAGTACCACCCTCTTGAACCACCTATACCAACCAAAATTCTGCATTTCCCACCAATCAAGAGTCGATCCTTCCAGCAATCACCTATACATTCCCTCATTCGGCAGAACCATTCAACCCGTCAACAAGAACACATCAATCAGTCAGAACACAAGCAGTACACACATGTAAGAGCGTTGGAAAAATGAGAGGGGCCCAAGCGGGATTCGAACTCACGACCCCCGGCAGCGAAAGCAGAGACTCTACCCACTGCTCCACGGAACCCACCTATTTTCCAAAGATGTTATTTGCTCCTTTGTTGGGTATGGAGTTCCCGATCCTATACACATACATTACGTTGTTAAGTTTATATTAAAATATAGGTGTGTTACTAAGTTGTGTCAATCGTTTAAACATCATCTTTCAAACGAGCTCCGCGATATTAAATTACCAACGAGCAGTGGTTAATTCGCGAGCTTATCGCGAGACGTCGCAACAGTCGGTCAAACGTATTCGTGTGCTCGGTTCCGTACGATTCAAATATTTCTGTTAAAGTTCGACAATACTCGTCGCCGAAAACTTCAGCAAGAAACTGAATGTCCGCGCGATACAGTGGGGGTTCACCCCCGTTTTGAAACGAACTTCCCATCGTGCCAGGAAGATTACACTTTCGGTATAAAGGCGGGCGGGGTGCTCCGAGGATCCGGTTGATAGCGTGAATTCCATGCGCTGTTCGCGATGTCATTACAGAAGAAAGTAGTCCATTCGAATGCGCGTATAGGGCTTACAGCAGGGGCGGGGAAGGGGGGGGGGTGAAACAGGGAAAAGCAGCACAACGGGAGGAGTTCACCGAATCCGAATTAGGTATAGACGGGCGGCGGGTTGGTTCTATAGGCACGCATGCGGATTTCTCTCTGATCCAAGCGGGCCCCGGCCGTGTTTACAGCATTTGTGCAAATAACCACCGCTTAAATAAACAGGCAACCGTATCGCGTATAATATTTATCGTGGTTGTCGTCCATATTGCACTGCGCGGACGAACTCCCGCCATCTTGCCTGTTTGCGTACTGGATATACATACGCGTGCCGTTATGAGCCTGCAACATTAACGCTTCGCGGGACTAGTACAATTCCAACGGATTCTGAGAAACTGACTGGAGAGGTCGACGGACCATAGAATGTGTTTCCCTCTTGCTTGTATTGTCGCGACAGTGAGCCAAATAGCAATTCTAGCGACGAATAATTCAAATTAATTAAGGGGTCATGCTCAGAAATTTTCAATAAATCGATTTTTCACTTTCTACATTTTCTTTAAGTACAACATCTCGAGAATATTCTATGCAAGTTTCAAGGTAATCCAATTAAAAATGACAGAGTTACAAGCGTTAAAAAGTAAACATTTTGTATAAGTGTTAGCTTGACCTGAAACTTTAAACCCGTTTTTCTCGAAACTACATTTTTCAAATCGGTGATCAATATTTCTCGAAAACTACTGTTTCGATTTGCATGAAGTCTCTTGCGCCTTATTTCAAATCAGAAAAACTTGTCCTTGAACGAAGGATTCTTTTGTTCGTTCTTTTATATCTTTACGTATTTTTTTTGTCTAATAATGTAACCTTCATTTTTTTATCCTGAATGTAATATCTTATGACAGCCAGTGTTATGAGACTTTAAGTTTGCAGTATTAACAATAATTTAGTGTTTATTTGAATGGAAGCTTGCAGTTCTTTTCAATATCTTGACAATGGTATTTAAGCATAATATATTTATTTTTATTATTACATGATTGTATATTTTATTACATGTTCTAATATATATTTCATGAACCAGTCTGTAAATTTTATAAATCAATCTTGACTTAAAATATACAAATTTGTGTAAAGTTTCAATAATTAAAGCAAAATTATTAATAGCATTAGTTTACACTCCACAAAGTTTCATTGAAACGTAACTTCATTATTATACTGTAATCACATTTTATCAAATTAAACTAATCAAAGATGAATTTTTACAATTTTGTTTTGCTTCTTGTACACCGTCTCCAATATTGTTAAGTCTATGTTGGAAAGAGTCATGCGACACACATCTAGTCTCGGGTATGTGTATATCACTTTCTAACCCTTCATCAATGAAACGTAATGTGTCATTGAACGATTTATCATGAAATTTCCCAAAATATATTAAAGAGATTGTAGAAAAAATTTCTGAACTGTTTTAAAGTTATCATGGCGAACAATTGGATTCTTGTTTCACGAACATAACATGACATCGTGTAATATTACGTTGTAATGTAAAACCGCTACTAATTACGAATACAATAAACAGGTATAATAGTGTAACTTGATAATGGTCGCGTTTAACTGTTTGTAGTGTGTTACTATGAATACAACAGTCGAGTATTCTATTTTTAACAAGTACGTGTTGTTGGATACTAATGAATGAACACGAGTTGACTTCCAGGATTTTAGCACATTGTTGACGGTATACTGTCAAATGTATATGTATAGCCTTAGTCCCCACACATTATCAGAAATTTTATAATAATCCTTCGAAAAAGGACGAATATCCCTTTTCGTTCGATGTTTATTAAGGAAACAAATTATCACAATCAGAACTATTGTTATTACAGGGGTGTTTCCAAAGTTCTGGGACTTGTTATAAATTTTGTATTTTATTCATTTTCGTCTACATTACATTGTAATTTTTTAATATAATTTCCGTTTAACTGCATGCACTTGTCCCAGCGTAAAACTATTTTTTGTTAGACCATCTAAAAAAGCTTTTTCGAAGCCCTTTTATCCACTGGTTTACGACCCATTTTACCTCATTTGTGTCCTGAAATCGCACATCACGCAGAGGGTTTTTCAATTATGGAAACAGATGATAGTCAGATCAGGCGAATAAGGTGGACGTGGGCGTAATTCACAGTCTAATTCATTTAAAACTAATTTTTAAGAAAATAATAGCTCTTTGAGAATTTACAGTGTTTTCCATTGTTGCAAAATTGACACGAAAAAACACGTCTGTATTCGCCACTAAATCATTCTGATCGGTATTAATTAACATCGTTGGGAAAACTGTCAGGACTTGTCTGTACCTGAAAGCATTAGTTATTATCCTTGCATTATTTCGACAGAATTTCCAGAACTTTAGAAACAGCCCTCGTATTTTTCACAATGCTACACTGCATTCCAACCATTCACAGTGTAGACTCTGCGTACAGGGTTGTTGATCGCGCCACTGGGAAAAGTTGTACATATCTCTTCTGGCTGGAATGAAAAAAGAATACCAAAAGGACAAGTTAAATATTTTACAAAGATTTATTTTCCTGTGTTCCAGTTGTTTACACAAGTGCAATGGCGCATCTGTAAATGCAGTTGCCCCTGTATATTTTTAATGGAGACATATTTTTCTTACATAAAACAATTCTCTTTAACATTTTGAATATAAAACTATTAGAGTAACGCTATCGATAAAATTAGTATACATCTTAACCCTCCGTAAGGGAACATATTTTTTCACACGCTGTAGACAAGCTGGTTCGTTTATGTCCAAGCTTCGTTTTTTTACTGTTTTAGGCTTTCAAAAACTCTGAACCAATTCTGGGATACTTACCAAAGTCTCTACTGCACTATACAATCGTTCTTTAAGTCAAATGATAAAAACTATTTTCAATAAAAATAAATATTCCTAGGATGATCCTGGAATAATTAAAATTTGCTTGGGTCGTCAACGACCCTCATTACTTAGGGAGGAGTTAAGAGGTACAATTTGAAAAAAAAAAAGTATTAGGTGCTACCGAAATGATGACACAAGTGGAAGTGATTTCTTCTGCAAAAATAAATGAAAAATACAGAAGAAAGTTTTTTCATACAAGGCTCACAACAAATAAAAACGGTAACTAGTGAACAAACACGTTAGCTGAATCGGAGTCAACTGGAAAACGATTTCCCCGAGAATTAAGCCTCGTAACAAAAATTTTATTTCATACTTTTGACTTATTTTTGCATAACGAATCATTTCGTTACCGTCTGTACCACAATTTCCAGTGCACCCTATACGGAGTTCCCAAAATAATTGTAAGTCCTTGAAAAGGGTGATTGTTGGGGCGATTAGGAACAAGTTTTTCTTGAACAAAAATGGTATCCAAAGCTTTGTTAACGGTATATTAACGAAAAACTCCGACCAATCAGAGCGCGAGTCTGCGAATAGTCAACGCTACGGCCGGCAGACTGGCGCTCTGATTGGACGGGATTTTTCGTTAATATCTCGTTAACAAAGCCTAGGATACCATTTCTGTTACGGAAAACCTTGTTCCAAATTACCTCACAAGTGAATCATTTCAGGGACCTACAACACTTTTGTTACACCCTGTATAGTACCTTTACATATTAATCTTTATACGTATGAGTATGTATTGGAACAAATGTTTCCTCCGTTATCTGAAGTTATATTCAACATTCTCATCCAAGGAACTCGTATACTGCATTAATGTTCTCATATTTAATTGCTCAAACGTTCAGGAAACAAGTGAGATTCATTAAGCTCGGCTATTGTCCGAGGAGAAAATTATCGAACACAGAATAGAATCGTCGAAGCGGCGGCTCGGTTGAAATAGAATTTTAAAGCAATGGATTGTGTTTAACAGAACGGGGAGGAAGCATTAATGACCGTTCCGAAACCTCGCCTTGTAAAAAGTGATACAGCGGCCTCGCGCCGGGTTGTGCGTCGCGTCGGTCGGTGTCACGGTGGAAAAGGAAGTGCGATTTCACACTCGTACTGTACTGTGGCCGGCCACGTCCTCAAAGTAATAGCGTCAACGTTACGGGCGATACGACACCCAAGGGGAAGCGGTTAAGTTTGTCATTACGTGACGCATTATGTCGGTGCATCCGCTATACAGACACAGCTCCCTGCATTTCGAAATTACACGAATAATTAAACTTCGCATCGGCACTTCCTCTGCGACGCGACACAACTTTGTACGTTCTACACCGGAAGCCCCAATACGCTCGTTCGAAGCTGTTTTCGTAGTAGATATATCTATGTATCTACTGCGAAAAAAAAATATAAAAAAATATAAGATATATATTCTTCTATAGGTTCGACAATTTCATGAATTTCGCCATAATGCTTCGGAACACATTTTCAGGACCCCACGCTATAAGAAAAAGCAAGAAGAAGGAAATCGGTTTTATCGGCCGGCTACAGTAGAATACCCCGTTAATGTGTTATAACCTAAAACTGATCATAAACAGGTGTGTGTGTGTATATATATATACACAGGTATATACACATATACCTGTTATTCCTCTGTTTAAGATCAGTTTCAGGTTATAACACATTAACGGGGTATTCTACTGTAGCCAGCTGATAAAGCGGATTTTCTTTTCCTGGCTTTTTCTTATAGCTTGGGGTCCTGAAAATGTGTTCCGAAGTATTATGGCGAAATTCATGAAATTGTCAAACCTATAGAAGAATGCAAATTTTGAACGTGATTTTTTTCAAAACCATGTTTCGAAAAAACTGTTGGATATGCGTGCAGTTGAATAGAATTTGACTAATGTGTCTATTCATCACATTACGTTTCTACTTATTGTCACCACAACATTTATTCGAATAAAAAATCATTCGTTATTGTCGAATAATTTCGGTTTATTCGAATGTTTTATTTAAAGATTATTCAAATAAAAATTGATTCGTAAAAATTTATTCGAATACTTATTCGAATGAAAAGTTGGTCAAGTAACTCCCAACTCTGACTCCCTGTATACTATAGTGTTTCCACTTTTCATTCTTTTTAATGCTCCATTGCCGGTAGGTATATGCAAGAGAAGTTACCCAGATGTTAAATTAGTTTAAAAAAAAATAATGGTTTGAAATTATAGGACTCGACCTCCTAGGAACTGAAATAAGTATCACTTGTCCGGAAAATTCAGTATCGGTCAGAAAAATGGCGTCAAAGTCCGTCATAAGCAGTTCTGAAAATGGATACAAATAAATTTATTTTTATCATTTTTCGAAAAAACCCCCTGTACTGATAACTTTTGAATGGCATTAAAGTGGATAAAAACGAAAGCATAAGAGCACAGATTGCCTTATTGTGTGTTATTTTTTTATAATTCTCTACTAATAACGTTTATCGTCTGTCGTAGACAAGCACAGTGGTTGCGGAATCACCGAGGATGTGGTCGAGTGGATGGAGAGAATCCAAAATTCTGGCGAGCCAGACGTTCCTTCGCCGGTTACGACCGCAAACGTCAAGAAGCCCAATCCGCAACCGAATGCATGGAACGGGGACCAGGAATCACCTGGCCACAAATACTCTCGGGAAGCTAACGAACCTAGTCATCGGAGGGTGCGAAGGGCAGCCAGACCAAAAGAGGACAACAAGAACACTTGTTCCCTTTTTATACAGACTGATCCTCTTATATGGCGACATATATCTGAGCAGGTAAACCGAATAAGATTACCGGGATGCATTTGGCATAACAACGGCCCCTTTTCAAACCGGGAGAACAGAGGGGATTTCCTTTCAGAACGATAATAATCGGCCTACATATCTTGCCTGAAACTTTAACTGGAAAACCTAATAATTCCTTACACAATCGCCGAATACCCTGAATACCAACCATTCCGTCCTCGTAGTCAGATTCATACAGCTTTCCCCTTGGTAGGTAATAGGGGCCAGCGTAATTTCATTTCGTATTTTCCTCTAAACTAGACGTCTCTGCATTCTGGTGTGTCCTTACCTTAGAGAAATATTTCCATCCGCACGCGCGGTTCTTTTGCTCGGGCATTTTTCTCCGTGCCGTTATAAAACATCTCGTTTCTATATAAATCCAGTTTTCGTAGAGCTCGCGGAATACTCGCGAATATTGAATTCTGCTCTTTTCACATCGCAGTTACATCACGACGCAGAGAAAACCAAAGAGGAGATCCTGTCTCTCATCGCGCACCACGTCACTGCCGTCAATTACATATATAGGGACACGAGATTCGATGGCAGAATCAAACATAGGAATATTAAATTCGAGGTGCAACGGATAAAGGTGATTGAATTACGATCCCACGAATTTCTGCACCGACACACGAGTCCGGAATTAAAACCTAAATATTCTGCCCCGATAGATCGACGATGACACGGCGTGCACACCGCAACAAACATTCGGCGAGCCGAATCCCTTCTGTATGGAGAACATCGACGTCAGTAACTTTTTAAATCTCCACTCGCTCGGCAACCATGAAGACTTCTGTCTCGCCTACGTGTTTACCTACAGGTACGACTCTTTGCACACGGCTTGCTTGGAATGCATACAGGGGAATTCTGGGCCAGGCTGTAGCTTTGTTCCAAATGAAGTCTCAAAGAAGTCGTGGAGGGAAATTTTGCACAGTTTAACCCTCGAAGGACGGAGGTTTTTAATGTTCCTGAGTTCATTTAGACTCATGTGCTTCCCTTCTTTTTAACCACATTTTCAAAGCCAATCATTCAAGAATATCTGCTTTTTTTAGATGATTAGTACCAGCAATTCTTAACTTAAATTAGATAAGTCGATGAATCAAATGAAGCTTTTGAAAAGTTAAGTCTAAATAGATCCAAATACTGTCGTCCTAGAGTTAACCAGCTTTATCGTCCAACTGTGAGATTTTTTTGTTTGCATAAATTTATCCCTCGTGTCATTCTGCGTATAAAAGGTAAGAGCATTGAAAACGAAATACTTTAGTAAGTGTTGAATTTTTTTCGAAAACTTGGAGCAAGCACTCAAACGTTTCAATATTACACACTGAACATTCTTTTATACGTTTCTTTACATTTTTCATTGCATTATTTAACTGACTTTAGCTGTTCAGCATTCACGTTTAAACAATTACTTGTAATTCTTTCGTGTAAATCATTTATCGAAATAGTAAGTTGTGAATACCACCATACTTTGTTCATCTGATTTGTAACAGCCATTGCGTTACATTTGCTGGTTACTTCGGAATTACTCGCGACACCTCCCGAAACCGTATGCTTATTAATTAACTAAGACGTACGTTGAAATGTTGAACAGCGTAAACAGTATGTAAGAACATGCGAATTATAGTAAACTCCGTGTCTATGTAAGTACAATATTAGTACATACGACAGTGGCGTGATAATTCAATGGTAACAATTATGTAAAAAGTGAAATATCTCGTAATGTATTGTGTTTTCAATGCCCTTACATTTCTTCTGGATTTATGCAACTAATTATTCCCTTGCCTCTAGTTTTGGGTTAATTCGTTTAAAAAATTTATCCTGGGATAGGGACTTGGACAGTGTAGGAAGAAATAATTATTCAAATTGTCTCTTTGGAACAAAAACCTTCACTTTGAGCTTCAGTCTCAGCAACTGACAACAATCGATGACTGACTCTACATAGGCTCTCTAACTTTGCCTTTTCAAGATGTCTGTTCCCATCCTCTATCCTCGGGATGGCCGACGTAAGAGGCAATACCGAACGCCTCTGGGTCATTTCCCATCAACACCGCCTGCTTAACGGATTCCAGGCACTGTGCAATCTCAAAAAAAAAAAAAAAAGAAAAAAAAACCGCCGGAGACATGAACCAGACGCAATACCACAATATCTAGATAATTTCTAAAGCCAAGTCTTCGCAGATTTGTACGTTTTCGAGTGGTGCGCCCTGGTCCATACGCAATTTATTACAGTGAGGAGCTGGGTGGCCCACGTAAGCACAGTCTGGAATCGACCGGTCAACGCTCAAGGCCAATATCTGGATTTTTAAAGATGGTCGTGGCAATTCGTTACGGACATAACACCTTGCACCTTTTGTACATAGAATCACACGAAGAATCCATTTATGGCAAACGAAAATCGTAGTGTTCCATTCAAAAACAAAATGTACAATTGCATTTTGCAAGTATACGCTGCAGCTTGGGGAAAAAAGAAAAATCCATACATCAGCTAAGTCGGATGACATAGCTTGTTAACCCTCGCAAGGCGGTGCCTAGGTACAATAAATTCAAGTTTTTAACAGCTCTATATAACACATCAACATATAAATCGAGTTTAAGCTAGGCGTTGTTTATATTGGGTCATATGAGACAAGCAGGTCTTACTGAATGATTGTGTGTGAAAATATGTTCAAACAGTAGGAATCACAGAGATCCAAATAGATCCAGACACCGCTAACATAAAATTTTTCTTTATGATTATTTTTCTAACCTCACTTGGAACCATAAACATATATAGACGGAACATAAGCTACCACTTTGGGCGAGGGGACCGTAGGATTGGAGGGGAAAAGACAGCGGTCGTTAGATATACGTCGGTTAGCTTCGGATGCATTCGGCTCTATTCGGCTCGTTATTAATGGCTGGTGGGCTGTGTGCTGTACTATTATTTAATGCTGTATAGTATTTATTAATTTTGTTAAATACATATATCTACACAAACTACATGACAAACGGAATTTTTAACGTATAATAAGTATATTCCTTTCATCTCTCATAGCATACATTGGACCGTTCATTTTGAAAGTGGTGCAAGTCCATTTTCCAATTCCATTTCATTTTATTTTAGTTTACACTAAATTAAGCATAAATTACGTCATATCTCATTTTTTTTAAAAAAAGGACTTACACCACTTTCAAAATAAACGGTCAATGACGTAATTTATGCTTAATTTAGTGTAAACTAAAATAAAATGAAATGGAATTGGAAAATGGACTTGCACCACTTTCAAAATAAACGGTCCATATATGTAACATGATTGTATACCCGAATAGCACCGAAAAGGAACGAAGTTACCCGATTTATAACTAACCACCCCCTTACCGCGAATCTTACTCCCCCGTTCAGTTTATGCTCCATCTATATTTGTCTATGCTTGGAACTGCGCTATAGTCTAGCCGCGTTGCCCCAGAATTACCCTGTATACATAACCGAGAATATTCATTCACGCGATACATTATCGTTAACAGAGATTTCACTGGCGGTACACTCGGACTTGCTTGGGTCGCCTCGGCGTCCGGCGCGTCCGGCGGCATATGCGAAAAATACAAAACGTACACGGAAACGGTGGGCGGCATGTACCAATCGACGAAGAGATCGCTAAACACGGGAATCATCACGTTCGTGAATTACAACAGCAGAGTACCACCGAAAGTGTCGCAATTGACATTGGCGCACGAGATCGGGCACAATTTCGGATCACCCGTAAGAATTTTCTCTGAGGCATCTGCGCTATTACGGAAGGGTATACAAGTTTCGTTTAATTTAATGATAATTTTCATTGTGCTTGTAGCATGATTTTCCGCCGGAGTGTAGACCGGGTGGGATACTGGGTAATTACATTATGTTCGCATCGGCGACGAGCGGAGATCGGCCGAATAACAGTAAATTTTCAAAGTGTAGCATTAGCAATATTAGCAACGTCCTAGACGCCATTGAAGATAACAAAAAAAGAAATTGTTTCACAGGTTTGTATACTTGTTTCGGAACGTGTGAACGATTGTCGATGATAAGAGTGATATGTTATTTTGGATTGTTTTGTGTTTCATATACAGCCTCTGCCGGAGCATTCTGCGGCAATAAAATCGTCGAGGCTGGAGAAGAATGTGATTGTGGATACGATGACGACGAGTGCGTGGATAAATGTTGTTACCCGAGACAGGTGTCCGAGTTGGATAAAATAAAGAACGATACTGCGAAGGGTTGCACTCGAAAGTTTGGGACGCAATGCAGGTACAGATTTCGATGTAATGATTTATTGTGTACTGCCAGAGTTTGTGCAATTTTCCATGTTGGGGAGATTATTTTATAAAAATTGATATGCAAATGGACATTATCTCCAGAGTTCAGAGATTCATTAAACTAAGAGTAAAGTAGAAACGTTTCTCATGCTTGTTCAAACCATTTGCTTCACTACGTTTTATACGTATTAGGTGTACTAATAAGCAGTCCAGTACTTTTTTATGAAATTTCGCATGTGTTTTGAGACAATGCAGAATCCTTCAGTATATTAACGGTATTTATTTTTGTTTCTACCGTTTTTTGCCTTTTTGACTAGATAAAAGATTAGAAAGCTATTTCGAATTTTTTTTTTCGATTTATGTAGTGGTATACTTAGTAATTACGCAGTCTATTTATTATTGAATAAGAGCATCATTCTAATACTTTGCATTTCGTGAATGTAAAATGTAGAATATTTATTAAATGCTGAGGACATTTTGTCATACAATTCTTGTAATCATAGTTTACCAAACTATTTTTTATAATTAACAGCATATTTTGTATAATTCATCATGTATTAAAATTAATCTTTATTATTATCATGGAGTAAAATATTTTTTCAGTATGCATTGATATCATTTCAAAGAGAAAACAACCTTTTTAATGCAGTTGCTCATTGAGAAATCAATTATTAAGAACTAAACTTTTTCTAGAGCGATTATTTTAGTTGATACTTCAAACTTTGAATTGTTTTCTAAATCGAAAAGATCATTTATTCTGTATTAAATCTCACTTCTTGCATTTTAAATCTGCACTTTTAAACTGCTGTGCAAGTTATTATAGAAAAAGTCGCATCATATCACGACTGAAACTTTTGAAATCGAAGACACCGATAAGTTGAAATTCAATTTTGTGCCGATATCGATCCAGAAATTTTGTATGAAAAATAAGAAAAAAGTAAACATATTCAATGACATATATTTTACAAGTAAATATTTTATGTAAATGAAAAAATAACGTTTGATAAATGTTTAGACTCCAGAAGAAGACGTTTAAAAATTATTCAATATTCATAAAAAATGTAAAAATTTGTACAGGAATTACTAGTATGTCGCAAAGTGTTCAATGTAATATTTCATGAATTATTTTTCTTGCAGTCCTAGTCAAGGACCTTGCTGTTCGAGTGAGTCGTGCCAATTCGTGGCCCAAATCAAAAATGTTCAATGTAAGGCAGAATCCGATTGCAGTTACAATTCCACTTGCAACGGGAGAACTGCCGAGTGTCCTCCACCGTTACCTAGATCCAATAAAACTAGATGTAACGAAGGAACTCAGGTAAGAGCAATTTTCCAGATCTTCAATTTGTATAGAAGATGTAAAAGGTTGCTATATGTACACGTATAACAGTATATAATACGATGTAGCTTAGCAATTTCGAGTGTAAACATACGAAGTAAACGTCTTGGATGACTCGAGTAACTCAATTGAATGAAATAATTATCGAAATTGCAACCGCAGTTTAGTCATTCCTCAGTCGCGTATATTTGTACTTAATTATGTATTTTTTTTATTAATAGTTATGCATTAATGGCGAGTGCACGGGATCTATTTGCCTGGAATGGAATTTAACTGAATGCTTTTTGACGAGTAACGTAATTCCCAGTATCGACAAACGTCAACTGTGCGAATTAGCTTGCCAAAATGGTACCGATCCATCCTCATGCCGCAGTACCAGCGAGTTTGCTCATGTCGTTGGCTTGCCCAAAGGCGGAATCAGCCTTCGACCTGGATCGCCCTGCGATAACTTTCAGGTTAATTAATGAATTACTAAACAGTATTTTCAATTTACATAAATTCTGTTGCAAACACCGACTGTAATGATGTGATTATTTCCACTTCAGGGTTACTGCGACGTCTTTTTGAAGTGTAGAGCGGTCGATGCAGAAGGGCCGCTAGCTAGATTGAAAAATCTTTTATTTAATAAAGATACGTTGCTCACGGTAGCCCAGTGGGTAACCGTAAGTATAACTTTTTTGGTTCTCGAATATTTCACGCAACTTATACCGGTTTAACGATAAATGTACCTTTTTCTAGGAATTCTGGTGGGCAGTATTGCTGATGGGCATAGCTTTCATTATTTTCATGGGCTTGTTCATCAAATGCTGCGCTGTTCATACTCCTTCCAGTAATCCCAAGAAACCACCAGCGAGACGTCTCACTGACACTTGGAATACCTTGACCAGAATGGTAAAACACGACGAGACAAAGAAACAGTATAGAGTGTAAATTAATTTTAAACGTTCGCGAAATTGATGCATTCATTTTCCTTACAGCGACATCCACGTGGTGGAAGAGGTGCCGGTCCGAGAAGTATACCTCCCAGGCAAAGTCAAGGAGGCCACGGTGGAACTCGAGGACCCTCTCACGGTTATGGAGAGGGTAGAGGTGCGCAGTATTATCCGAAAGGTAGGTTTCTATTAAATCTCTGTCGCTTCTTCTATGCAGCTATCGTTGCTCGAGTTTGATCTTAGCAATCATTGCTCGTTACAATGCATACTGGATGTTTGCATATTATATTGTAATACATGGATTAAACTCAAGCTAAGTAGCTTGCTGTCACGTATCAGGTCGTTCCATAAGTGATGTAGCTTTTGATCTTGTTTACGTACACACAAACTTGTATTACTTTAAGGTTTAGAAAGTATTCATCAACTTCGCAATCTGTGTACTATGTAGACTGGTTTAGATTAATTTTAACCCTGTTATGGGTCTCAGTGTCAGTTCAGATACACATCTGAAATAATAACGAGGGAACAGAAACCCGTACAGTAATAACAATTTCCTTATACTCTTCTTAAACTTAAACACATTTTTCATGCAATTAGATTATGATTTGGTCGAAAAAGGTTGAAGGGTTGTAGCAGCGCTAAAGAGATGAAAATGGAATTTGGTCGGAAAAGGCTCAAAGATCGAAGCAGGGTTAATAAAGTATTCAAAGCATTTTCACCGAAGCCTTCTTTGATGATGGTTAAAAGATATTAAAAAAGCAACATGTACTTTCAAGAACCTTTCTAAGTTGTAGGAAAAAATACATTAAATACGTCAGAGTATCAACATATCCACCTCATGTTTCAAATTTAAAGCCAACAGATTTTTAAATACTTTTTTTTTTAACAAAATTTGTTACAACATAATGTATTCTGAATAACGTCTAATGTATTCTAAATTATAATTGCTTTTTAAAAAACGTATCCAGATAAACGTCAGTACATTGTTGATTAATGGGTGTAATGTGTATAACGTAACGTAATGAATTGTAGTATTATTAGGGCTGGTGGTCAGGTGACTGTCACTATAAATCACATGATGACTATATAGTCCTAGTAACAATATAATTTGTTGTGCAATATTTTTTCTCTTTGAATGTATTAGTGATGCATATGAAAATTGTATTTATGGAATGACCTGATATTTATCCCTGTGTAATCCGCAATTACATCAATGTCTTTTCCTGTTTGCATCTCCCTCGCATTGATTGACGCGCATCACTACCTGATACTATCGTTCTATGACCTACAGAGGTGAGCTGGGGCCTATACTCTATAGCTTTAATAGGAGCAAATTCAGGAATACAGAAAACTCTAAAATAATTTTATGGATATACATATCAAATACATGTAAAAATTAATGTTACAGTGTAGCGGATTTCTAATGAATTCTTCAATGACTGAATCACCTTACGAGTATTCTTGTATTTGCTCCTGTCTGTTTTTTCATCATATACAAACTTTTATTTCATTTTTAATGTCGACATAGAACTCATTATGCCGTTTGCTTCTGCATTGTATGCACTTGTTTTAACCGAGTTTTGGAAAGTGGAGAAGGAAAAGGATATAACTTTTGTATGTACAGATGAACTTATTGTTAGCAGAAATCTGTTTATGACAGACCTGGGCATTTTTTTTGCGTACTTTTAGAATACAAAATTAGAATTGTGCAAAAGATAACTGAATATTTATAATGTTAAAATTATGTGATAGTAATACTATCATTAACTCACAGTTCTTTACTTTTACTAGCGTAGAAGTATTTGTGTTATAAGTACAAACACTGTTCTTCCCTGATATTGTCAATATTCTTTATTTTGTCATATAAAGTATGTACATACACAATATACGACATAAAACTAGTGACTAATAATAAATTTAAGGGTACAAGGGATAAACTTTATCCCTCAGTCTTTGTAATTTTGACGTCTATCTATATATAATTCACTTTTTAATTGAAATTAACTGAAGATAATAACAAAAATTGTCATGAAGCTTATTGTATCACAAACTTTTTAAAAAAAAAGTTAAGTTGACGTATTTTCATTATTCAACATTCTATATACCTATAATTCCAAGTAACTTACAACGCTATAAAATATCTACAAATAAATACTATGTATCACATTCTGCAAAAAAGTTAAATATGCTGGATGACTGAAATGTTCTTTCAAATGATTATCTCTTATTTGAATTTTAAAGAGAACTTGCCCAGTTCTGTGTAAGGATATTTAAAGCCTACGAATGCATGCTTAGTACACATCGTTATCATGATTTTCTCTGTTCCTCGTTTATCATCCAGTGTATCGCCGGTAATCGTACACGGTACACGCACGTTGTATTTCGTTCGCTTCGACATTTCTTTTCATAGTTGCATACCTTTCTAAACTTTAAGCAGGCTATCGCTCGGTTCCCACAGCTAGTGCGCCATCCAGTAGCAGCGCAGCACCCAACTACGGCCGCTCCAACCACCCAGAACTGTACGCCGGGGCCTATTCGGGCTCCGGGGGAGCCGGTAGGGCCGCAGCCTATGAGATGAGGCACCACAACAAGGTGTGACGATCCTAGAGAACTACCAACGACAAGGAATAGTCCTGACGTCGCGCCGTAAACTTTGTTCTATATAATGCCAAACTGTGAAACGAGCCGATCCACCCGACACACACGACGTTCTCGCGTAATCAAGAGATCGAAGAAAATGAATGAAAGGGGATAAGCGTGATCGAGTGTATTTGAAAGTACCGAGGATCGCCGATCTACGTTTTTATTTCGATTATAAGTAATTCACGTTAAGAGGGGTCTGGTTCGGAATTGTAAATTGGGTAACGTATGCTAGAATCAGTGATGATATATACATGTATATCGACTTTCTCGGTTGATGTTCCCCTTGTTAAGGTGACCCTCTGGTCGGCATAGTATCTGGAACATCGACGTGTTGCGCAAAACGATGAAATGAATAACACCGTTGGACGTAACGGATCGTAAGCATACGGATACTTAGTAATCTAATATGAACATACAGTTTTATGTAAGTCGTCTTTTGAATGTTTCCCGCAGATTCCTCCGCGTTGCCATTAAAGTATATCGGGGTCGTGGCTATGGAAAGAAACGGCCACGAGGCTTCGAAGAACTTCTCTGTTCGCGAAATTCTTTAAATGTGAACGTATCGATCAAAGTTATTCGAATGAACAACAACGCTGGATTCGCACAGCAAATGAAATAATTATGGTATTGAACGTAGCGTATTTTTGCCGTTCGATAGTAAGAACATTTTATGGCCAAGATTGCATGGTAACGTTGATGCCTCGATTTCTTGGTGAAGTCGAACCGCGCATATTTCGCTCCTGAAGGCGCGCAACTTTTTGAGGGAATTATGAGACTGTTTGTTAGAAAACGAAAGGGAGGTTCAGCGGGAGAACGGAGACGACAATATATATTTGGATTAAGTGTTAGGATGATAAACGTAATTTTTGAGAAGCTCCCGCTGAATGTACCTTGCGTCTTTTAACTCTCACGCGCGATTTTACTTTATATTATTTTATTACGGCAGCATTTTTTTATCGAACCGACATCGATTTAAGTCGATGATTTCTTTTTTATTTGAACTTAATTTTTAATCGTTAGTATTTTATTCCAGTACGACTAAATTTAATTAAGATATTTAATATACTTTTTAAGATAAACGCATACCTATTATTTGTGATGTAAGGCTATAAAAGTGAAAGAAAACTTAATATTGGAAAAATTACGCCATTGCTTTCCGGAGCGAAGGAGCGTGCCTACCATTACCAAACTATTGCAGGTCATTCACTTGATCTCTACCATTGTAGTATAATAATTAATGATATGTAATATTCTTATACTAATTTTTATTAGCCAATTGAAATGAGCAAATCTATAAGAGAAACTATGGAGAATAGATGAGAAGCAACAACAACAAACAAGATTTTTTAATAGCGATATTTCATTAACGATTATACCGATAAAAAAATAATATTGAATGATATTGATATTACTATAATTATGCTTATTACTATTATTATTATTATTATTATTATTATTATTATTATTATTAATACTATTACTATTATTGATTAGTTATCTATTGCAGATGATAATTTATCTCCGCTGTCGCGAATGTTATAAGTTATATTTAAATACGGTTTATAACTTGCAATTATCGGGGGCTGTACCGTAAACGCGCTTTAAATTATGCGCATGGCGGACCAAAGACGAGGCCTCCACTTGAAATATAAACATGTTTTAATACACGTGGGCTCCAGCAGCATATCCGTGCACAACTGCATACTCGTATGCGACAGAGGAAAAATTCGTACGTGTTTGAACGGCGAATCGTAGGAGATCTTGCGCGATATACTATATATGTATATGTGTATGTACTCACTTCCTTTCTCAAAACGCCAAAAGGTTAACGCGATCGACTGACTTTTTTTTTCTGACTCGTCCCTTGTCGAGCCTTCTTGAATATATTTTGCCAAGTATTTTCCACGAGATTCCTATACGAAACAACACAAATATAACCGGAGACGTTGTAAACCGCTAACGTCGCCAGCTGAAGCTATCCACCAATAATTTCGCTCGCGGCCTAGCGTTATCCTTCTCCTTATACTTTTGATGATATTACTAACAATAAGCTTGCCAGCGTTTCTCGAGAAAAAACAAAACCAAATACGTTTGATATCACTCTATTGTCTTTCCATGTTTCATAAAGCAATTTGGTGTCATTTACGTACCGTTCAATATCACGGCAGCTAGAGTTCAGACATTCACGAAGAAACGTGATGATTTGAAACCTAGGGGCATGCGAGACAGAAGGAACGTTTCCGGGGATAAAGATACAAAATCGACGAAGGTGTCTGCCAAATCGCAGAAATACGAGTTTGCGGGTCGTGTGGAAATGTACAATACTCGCATTGTGATTATTAAAAAAAAAAAAAAAAAAAAAACCGAAGCGGATCATGCGAGATCATATGTGAGAGACCAGACAGAGAGAGGGAGAGGGAGAGGGAAAAAGGGACAAGGTGTGATAAGGGATGGGCATGGAACGAAGACGGGCGTGCAAGAATAAAAGAGAGAGTGTTAAACTTGTGTACATATGTTGATATTGTGTGTGTATATATACATACGTATTTAACACGTGCATGCATATATATATGCACAATCATCATAAACGATAATTATATAACCATAAGGAATGGTAAAGCGAATACAACAACAACAAAAATACTTGTTTTTATATCAGATCTGTATTATAGCGAAATATTATTCTGTATTTTGTAACCGGGACGGAAGTTAACAAAGGATGACGAACGAATGCCTGTACGTGCGTGTAATCGAGCACTTAACTTTTTAAGGTGACGACTTTCAACGACGATCCGGCGTGGACCGGAACGGATCGTTCGATGTAGATTATATAAGAAGTTTCGAAGTTTCTTGCATATAGATGCAACGGGATCCCGTTTGGTCCCATTCGTAATCGCTCGTCCGATTGTTGCTTGGATATATATATATATATATAGTTTCCGTAGTTTCTCTATCGATCCGATAAAGGATTCATGCCCCGGCGTTAATGTGATTTACTGCCATTCGTGATAGCGTGTAGCAGAAAGAAATCGTGTTCGCTCAAAAAAGAAAGCCAAAGGATTTCGAACTTTAGATTTATTATTATTCGCAACCGCAACGCGACGCGATAATTTACGAACGTTGTATTACGATACGACGACGGTGACTCGGACATCATAAAATTTTCAGTGAATAAGCGATAACTTATACGACGGATAACGATAAATTTCACGGAAAACCGAGTTGTCAACACGGTGGTGCATCGTAGGTATATTTTGAAAAACAATGTTGTTGACCGATCATTTTGCTTCCGAGCCACTGCCATTTGAATAGCAATTGAGACGTAGATAATAGATCTTACTCGGAACGAGTTGGTCGACGTTTCAGATATCGTTCGTGATGAATTATCCTCGCTTCCATTTCACTGCCATAGAGAACATTTCATATGACTGAATAATACGATCAAGGAGTATAAGTTCGCGTTTTCGTGACAGGATAACAGGGAAAGAAAATGGAATAGCGATGTCATTCATTTAGATGAAAAGAGAAGCCTAAGACGAGCGTGGAATGGGACCAAATTGTAGTATCTAGTTGACGATGACGTCGCTTATCCGTATGAGAAGCATAACGATTAAAAAACAAAAGTACGTTTTCCTTCATCATTTGTCCCTCCTCTCCCTCCTCCGATCCCGAGAAGTCTCTACTACATATGCTTAAGCTTACTCATTTCTGCGTCGTCTGGATTAAGATCGAGTTCTATTATTATTCCGCGATCGTGCGTTTCGCTGCACATTTTGTGATAAACGTACTCTCCGAGGCACGAACGAACATTTCGATTAGGAGAAGGTATTATTGAAACGTTCGAAGGATCAGCATCTTCTGCGTACCTATCTTAATCCAGACCGCGTCATTGTGACGCGATACACACTACTTTATCACTTGTACATAATGTTAGTGAGGAAGAAACAAAAAGAAATCGAAGATTATATTTTTTCTATCGATCCAAAAATGTGGTGACCTATCAACATCGTGCATCTGAGATTAGTTACGTCTTGTATTAGTTCCCTTTTATCCGTTCCGATATGTTTTCATTGTTTGCCAAATACATAAGTCGTCTCGTTTCACCAAGGCCGTACGTTTTCTAAAGAGTTGCTGGAATATTACAAGGATTACCGAGTTATTTTTACATTCGATGTGCCGTAGTGTTTTATATTCTGTACTATTTTTGTAACTCCTACAGTGTCTAGCGTATGCGTTTCCGTTGAATTTTTTATACGAATCTTATTGAGCATGATACTGACCAATCGCCTGAACGTAGCTTCAGACCACCACTCTCTCTTTTTCTCAAATATTTAGAACGCGGCGAGTGTTTTAAGAATATTATAAATAAAAAGGAATATGATTGTGTATCTCTTGTGTTATGTTCATGTGATTAAAGAGAAAAAACAAAAACATTGTAAAGAAGTAAATAAAGCATACATTTTACATTTACGGAATGGTATGTTTTGCCACATTTCTTATTATAATTTTACTAAGTGAACATTAGGTGACTTTAATAGGACACGAATATTTCAGAAATTAATTATTTTATGTTCTTTGCAGTATATGAGAAAAATATTATATACAAATATTTTCGCAAAAGAAAGTTATAATGAATTATAATTCTACAGAGTCCTCGCGATTATTGTCCAGGCGTCATCCCCACCATTGGGGGGGGGGGAGGAGGTCGTGGAACTCGGCAACCGTATACTTTGTTGCCGCAGCGCGCCGACACGGCTTCTCATTCACGAGAGCCGACGACTGAACGTTGGGAGGCCACAAAAAGGTTACATTCACGGGTGTCGGTGAGAATACTAATGCAACGATCAACCTTTTTATATTTGAATCTTTATTAATGAAACTTTTATAAACAAATTGGTGAGATTTTTCTGTTTAAAATAATACCAAACATGACGCAATTTGGGTCATATTTACTTTTGATTTATCAGAATCGATAATGAACTAATATGTATTATTAACAGTTTCTACATGAGTAAATATGATCCAAATTTTGTCATATTTAGTATCATTTTAATCAGAAAAATCTCACCAATATACTAGTAAAAGTTTCATTAATAACGAATCAAAAATAAATAAGTTTCATCGTTGCATTAGCGTTGTCTTGAGTGCCGGGCAACAATGTATGTGCTTGATGAACTCGACGGACGGAGCGGGGGAATGTACGACGATTAGTCGAAGTGTTCAATCGTTAGCGACTGCCCAAAGAGCTGCCGACGAATAAAATGTAGCTGGATCACCTGTATTCACACGTATTTTTATTATTGGCCGAAACGTGCACGCACAATCGGACTGTGTGGTCGGCTATAATGTAATCATTGGTCGACGAGAGCGTCGAGTGGAAAAAGAAGTTATTGCCGAGGCTCGGGCTTCGGGCAAAACATGTATTCACGAGGGTCAGAAGCGTTTCGCGTAGTCCACGATTATCGTCCCCTCGCGGACCCGAATTAGGGACGATAATCGAGAGGACTCTGTATACTGAATATCGCTTCATGTACGTAATTATATTGCAATACCTTTAATCCATCTTTTTATTATTTTGCAGTAAAATATATTTCAGTATTTTTTTGTATTACGAAAATCAGAAATTAAATAATCTTTATTGTGATAACTTGCGTAAATGAAAAATTTAAGAACCACATACGTTTGTTTTGTTTATCTTTATTTTGACATGATGAGATATAACACTTTTCTATTAACGAGACTAATTATAACGAAATGAACTAACGTGTGAAGTTACTAGTATATACTGCAGTAATTGCAAATATGAAACATTATGTCAGCCATACTATACAGAAGTGGATGTTAAAATTTAGTTGTATCGGGTACAAGCATTAGTGCACAGATAGAAAAAGAATAATTCTGAAAGGATATCAAAAATGAATTTATTGGTTTCAATATAACTATCGTAAACAAATTATTACAGCATTCAAAGTTTTATATTCAGTACATACAGCTATAAGAAAACACAGTTACACGTAGTAACAAATAAATACGACGTAATAAAATTAAATAGATATATACATTCATTTCAGGTAATATTGTAATTAAATTCAGGATTCCAAAAATTAAAATATCAAACACATAATTAAAAATATTGACATCTGCTTACATTAAATAAAGTATGCACAAAACTAACAAAAGGTCGAGTTTGACGCTAAATGAAAACACAGTTTGTAGATACTTTTATTTATTTTATAAACTATTGTAAAAGTTACAATTGTACATTAGAAAAAATGTAGCAGATACAGTGATATTTATTTTACGATACTTGTGTGTTTCCATTCTTAAATAGATTGCATTTTACACTTCGCCTCTAATATAAAACATCCCTTCTGTATCGATAAGATGTACATATAACAGAAATACTGAAAAAGAATGTAGTACTGTCTCTCATAGTATGTATATCCTAAGCCAGGTATCAAATATGAAATAGAAGACACTGATCTATACAAAATGCATCCTTTCAAATAATATCCGACAAAACTGGACGTAAAAAAGTAGTCGTGAGTGGCAAGCAAAAGTATACACATCCCTTATCAATACTTTTATGGCTGTGAATGTTCAAGCTTGTACACATCGTGGTACGCATTTCGTATCAATGCATACGGGAAGCAACTTTCTAATAAATCCATCGTTAAGAACGGTGATTCTTGGACAATTTGGTCCAACAAAAGGTACACTGATTCCCTATTTTTAATTGCTTCTTTGTCCGCTTCCTGACCCAGTCTAAGTAAGCTGGATGATGCCAAAGCAAGGAATTCTTGCATTCTATCTTCGATATCATTTTGCCCGCAAATAGTAAATAATGCACCGAAAATATTGTTTATAGCTGTTGCCATACAATGTATATTATTAGAGTGGCCTTCCAGGGATGCACGGTAGAAAGAGTTATCATTTCGAGCCAGTTTTGGAATTGAAACCGCAACGAAGACCATCAGCAAACAAACTAATAAATGTTCGTCTTCATCAACTTCCGCTTTCTGGCTTCTTAACGCCGCTGTTAACGTGGGATCAACTTTACAATTTAAACCAGCTGCTGATGTCATTTCCGAAACAACCCGCATGGGATCTCCAGAAGGTAAATGATGCCTGAAGTCTAAGATCGAGCTCAAAAGAAACGGTATGCGTTCTTCCAAGACATCGACTAACGCAGACTGTGCTAGCTGTCGGAAACTTAAAATTACACCTATAATTGTAACTCGTTGTAGTACGTTATCTACTTGCTGCAATCTCTTGAATTGTTCTTTCATTACTTCCGGTTTATCAAAGTTGGTTCTTAGAGAGATAAGAACATCTTTGTTTCCAGCAACCAGTTTCTTTAGTTGTTGCACTTGACTCGCTATATGCCACATTAAGTTCTCACTTAACATCTTCATACCATATGGTCCAATGAGTTCAGCTAGTGCTCTCAATTCATTGATATCAGAAAATTCTTCTGCGTTAAAAGGTATCGCCCCCTCCACTGATAAACTAACAAATGCTCTTTGATTACTCGAATAACAAATATTCCCAGCGCTAACTCTTCTTAGTAAAACATCTGAATACCATTGTGTGTATAAAGATGCAATAGTCTTATCACCGTGGCTGTCTAATTCTTGAGTCTGCTGAAGGAGAGCATTGTTGAAAACCCGTGTAATGTCTATGTGTACATAATTTTCAACGGTTTGAAGGACATTCATATAAGATCGAACACTAACAAACAGTTCCGATGGTTTAGCAATTTCACTAGTGTCTGCATTGTACATAACCATTCCAACAAGTGCTCTGGCAAATCTTGATTCTAAATGCTGATGCAGATATTCTCTTGGCGCAAAAGTATATTCCCATACATTAATAGTAGGACAATAATTAATAGCGTAACATGATTCTGTTAATGCCATATGAAGTTTATCCATTGTGGTCAGTTCTTCTCTTGTTTTCCTATAACTTTCTATACCAGGCTTATGGATTTCATACATATTTTTCTTATTTTTATCCTTCTTTTTCCGATTCACCACTTGTGAGATCAATAGAGCACAATGTTTTGGTAACAGTTTGTCGCTCATATTACACTGTTCATCACAAATAGTTGTAATAATATTTTTTGCTTCCTTAGCCATTTCATCCAAAAACATGTTGACAACAGAAAGACTTCTTTCTCGAATATGATGACGTTCTTCTGGGCAGAGTTCATGTGTACAGCTTTGAAAATGACTACATATTAGAGGAAATGCAACAATATATCTGTTTTGAGCAGGGAATTCCAAGCACATGTGAAACTGATCTTCAAACACTTTACTATAGAAGCAAAAGATGGATAAATCAGATGTTTCCACCAACATTTCATCCAAATTATCAACCATTTTAGTATGAAATACTACAGTATCCATAAAGGATGCTAATTCTCTATTATCAGCTAGGTTCATATTACATTTTGCAATGGACATATATGCTTGTAATCTGAACCAATCCAATCGAAAAGCACGGAAGTCAAAAAGTTCATTGTCTTCAACTTGTTTCACCGTCATAATAGCTATCTTTGAACACATGTCACTAAGAATTGCTCCTTCATCTTCAGGACAAACTGGAAGATTTTGAATCATTTGATCTAAAGCGGGTGCATCAAATCCTGACAGAAATTGTACATAATACCTTTGGAGTACTTGAGAATATTTCTTTACTAATGCTCTTAATTCTTCACAGTGAAATAATAATTCTGGCAATTGACGATCCACTAAATCCTCTCCTCCTCTTCCTTTGCCCTTTCCTTGTGTTGGTGGATTAACACCATGTCTTAAAAGCCATAGAACTTCATCTCTTGCATGAGAAAGTCCCATTAAAACCAACAATGCTTTTGGTCCCAGAAGACCAGGTTGGTCGGTTAAGATTAAACCTAGTTCCTTTAGTGCTGTTCTTAAAAATTTTCTTCTTTCCCTGTGCCTGTAACCAGCTTTTTGTACTGCCTGATTATAACAATCTTTCACTTCAGATACTCTTTTGCTGTATCCCTTTATACTTTCAAAAAATGTTTGTATGTGGTGATGAATATAAATTACTTCATCTCTAAACAAAGCCAATACCCAGCCTGACTCTAAAGCTGTGGTCCAGAGTTTACTAGGCTGTTCATGTATCAAAAATGAATGACAAAGTGTAAATCCTAAAATAATCCATCTTTCTATTCTGTCCAAGCTTAAAGTTTCACATGACATAGTATCTGTTGCTGCTGCTTTAAGTATCTTTCCAGGACTACCAACAAGACTTAGTTTTTGATCTGCTCTCCATGTATCTGCAGATAAGTTTCTTCCAGGATAAATAGGCCACAAAGAAGTGAGAGCATTTTTCAATAATTTAAAGTGTGGCACGAATTCTTCTGAAAGCTTTTTCAGTGGTGCATCGTAATCCATAATCATTTGACCCAAACGAGGAAAACTAGGATCAGATTGACTGTGTACCATTTCATGCGCTGCATTAAATAATCCTAAGACTGCTTTACGATCTTCTACTTGCGATAAAAGTATCATCAAACTGACGTACGTAACAACCAGATCCAGATAACCTTTGGTTAAATCAAAATTTATTGTGATATCCATGTGTACACCGCAAGCATCCATTGTAGTCAAAAGTTCACAAACATTATCTTTAAAATCTAGCAGATCAACAAAAGTATAATAATATAAAGATAGAGATTTAATAATCTCATTACGGAGGTTTGTAATTGTCTGAAGCCCTTTAATGTCAATATTAGGAAACTTTCTGACAATTGTCTTGATAGAAGACTCCAGAGTTTTGTCGGAAAGAAAACCAGGCTTTGATTTTGCATCACCACATGCCTTCTTTATGTTATAAATACGGGTTAACATTCCAATACCTCTGTCATTTAAAATAGTTAGCTTCTCAGCCAACTTTTGTTGACTAGGTACAATAGGTCGCGCCATAATTATATCATCCAGTGATGTTCCTTACGTGATCAACATAATTTTTTCACTTCTTTGGCTTTAAATGACAGCAGACCCCACCCCTAGGGGTAATTACATCCACCGGATGCGTCTAAAATAGAATAATCCTTTTCTTCCTACAAAACAATTTTGCATGTTTGTAATGTTCTTTCGTGAGAAAGTAGTATGCCGCTTTTTATACCATATGTCTTACCTTTCCTGCTATTACATGTTTAATACAAATCTCTGACAAGATGGGAAGAACTTTCTGTATACGTCAGGTACCGCGCGAAGTGTTGCTCTCTTCAGCTGTCTTAATCGAACAGTGTCGCCAATAGTTGTTAACTTACTAGTATTTCAAACCGATCGATCGTTAAAGAAACTGAGTGAGAGTCAGTGGCAGCAGTGATAGGTAAATCCCCATGAAACCAAGTTTCTTATTTTTTATTTTTCCCTTGATCTACATGTATTGAAATGGTAGACCTCAGGATGGCGTTCAGAGTAGAAATGGCGTGAACTGCTACTTGTGAATCACTCGTGATTTCAATTAATATTTTATATTAACGACATCAAAACAAAAATTTCAGTTATATCGTATAAAGTGAAGGAATAATTAGAAACAATGAAGAATAATGAATAAATTAATGAATATAATTTATAATCTACATGTTACCTAGCAAATCATTCTTTTAGAATTTCTTGTTTTTTCTACTAATTTTTACAAACACAAATAGTAATGTAATTCGTCGTAAAATCATATTGAATACGTTTTTTTGTTTAAAGATCAAGGACTTACGATCGCAGTGAGCAAATGCACTTAAGATAAAATAATCGCAATCGTGGTCGTAAATGAAGTTAAATCACGACCGTGATCATGATTCGGTGATCACTGTGATAAATCACCGTTAGTGATTTTGCACGCCATCTCTAACTGAAACCGTTTTGTAATTTGATTATATGTATGCAATCCTTTAAGAAATAGCAATTCTTTCTGAAATTATCACATACTTCTATATAGATGAAACTGTGCGTTCGATGTGATAAGAAACCTCGTGTGTGTGAAAAGGGCTGCTCTGCGCAAGAGGCTTCGTGTGTATGGAGGAAGTGGGGTCATAGAACCCCTGGTGAAGGCGCCTGAGACGTCGTGTGGTAAGAGCGTGGGGTTATAGAACCCCTACAAATGGCGCCAGATACCCCGTGTGGTGAGAGCGTGGGTTCATAGAACCCCCACAGATGGCGCCAGAGACCCCGTGTGGTGAAAACATTGGGTCATAGAACCCTCACAGATGGCGCCAGACTCCGTGTGGCGAGATCGTGGGGTCATAGAACCCCCGGAGCATGCGCAAGAGTCGGTCTAATGTTGCTCGTACAACTGTCGAAATGTAACTGACACTTGTGCGTGCTTCCGTGAGCAAAGTATATAGTAACCCCAACAACCATGGCAGTTTCTGCAGATACTACTACAGCCCAAGTTTAAAAGACGTAGGCAGTAGTTAGTTTCTGTAGTAATCCGTTGAACCAGCAACTATAATTAGTATAGGATTGTACAATATTTATGCAGTTATATTTAAGACAATTGAATGAAATGAAGCTTATATTACCTGACGTATGTTTATTGGAATATACATATATACATATAAATTATAATGATATAAAAGTTTGAAATACAATACGATGCGCTACGGTACAATACGTCTATTCGATTCAATTGCTCCCTTGCGACTACAACATCATGCTATCCGCGTTCGGCGCAGTGCGCTAATACGAAGGCCAATGAAATATCACTGTAACACTTGAAAAACTTTCAAAGTTCCATTTATATCATTGTCCTGTGAAAATTTTCATACTTTCAACAGCATTCATATACCAATCAAAGAATTTACAAAATAAGGAAAAGGAATCTAAAGTAATATTCAGTAGTTCCATACATCTTTATCTTGAATAATTTTATAAAACATTCAAAGTACTAGACATTTTCACACTTTGAATCTCATATCGATTTCTAAAATAATCCTAGTTCGATGTAATATAGAACGTGGTTTTAGGAGATAGATTCTAAGTTCGCAGCCATTAGCTCGATATTGTCTTCAGTTTACAGTACTTTACCGATGACAATACCGATTGCCCAGGCCTCACCACGAGGAGGTTGCTGCGAGTGGAGGCCCAAGGCAGGTAGATGGAATCACAAGTTCTACATCTACCCACCTTTCACAATAAACCTTATAAATAACTTAAATCTTAACTATCTAATACTATCGGTACTAAAATCCCTCGGCGGATGACTTCTTTCTTGAGCCTAAACCTATAAAAAACTAAGTTCCCTCGTCGGTTGTCTTCGTTCTTCAGCTTAGAACTAATATTATCTTAATATTCTAATTAATACGAATTAATGCTAGTAATACGAAATAACAAATTTAACGCAACGTAGTTGCTAATACTCAAACGAAAGAGACAGACGGAATGGAAAAAGTTCCATCGATCATTTCGTTTGCGCACCTAATATTCTATATACCAAGCAGTTATTATGTCTACGATGAACTACTCGTTAAACTACAGTATGAACAAGTATCGCGATGAAAGTGTTGTCGGTAGAACCTGGTTTAAGAAAATAGGAAAGACGGGCGACACCTCGTTAACCCGGATCCATCTTTTACTGTCATGGAGCTTTGGGCTGGTCACCTGCGTACCAGACCCGAACCAAAAGAGTACACAAGCATGGTAGTGCAAGCGAGATTCTCTGTTAAACAGAGTCCGTTTACGGAGCAGCCTCCCGACTACTCCGTACCCTGGCACGCACGAGTCTTTCTCCAAATCCTACTTACCAGGCAAAGACTAAACACGTCCGATATCTGGCTTCTCAATAGAAACCAGAGGGATCGGCAAACAGTCTTAGTGCACAGGCCCACTGCCCGTACCATAGGTACAGACCCACTGCCCGTACCCCAAGTCTGTGTAGAGAATCAACGAGCAAAATGAATTAATAATAACTTGGTATGCACAATGGATGATCACAATTTAAGTCTATTAATAGATAGACTAAAATTAATAATAAACGATGCGATGATGAATATGAATATAACAATGAATATCGAATTATGATTTAAGTTTAACTTACAGTAACTTAACGCAGTGGTAAACGCTTTGAGGATGTAGACGTTGATCGATGTCTTCTTTCGATGGAATAACTGATAATACACATGACAATACACATAAAATACATAATATGCACAGTAAATAAATCACAGTAAATGAATCACAGTACATAAGGAGATAAATATCGAAGCCAATGGTTCTCGAACATCTGTAACATACAAGGGATTAGTAACAAAAGACGGGACACAACAATATTGGGCGTACGCAGGTTTGTTTATGTTGAATTGTTTTTGCCGGCTTGAACGACCTTCCTCCTTGAACGACCCAAACACCAGATGGTACGGCCAGGTATGGCCATGGTAGACGGCGTACACGGCTAGGTCAATAAACTGTGTGACGCACGTCACTAGCGTAGTGTTGTTAAAATGAGCCTCGAGTCTTGAGCTTTAACAGCTCGAGTCGCGGTTCAAACCCTAAAGGCTTGAACTCTCAAGGTTCGAAGCTTGTTAACCTCATTAAACTATTATTAATAGGGTGATCAAATATATATTTTGGACAATACGTTAAATTTTCTTTTATTACAAAATACCTATATTCTTTTATTACAAAATACAAAAAAGATATACGAGTCATAGGATGTTACGCGTCGAACAAAATAATTTCTCAATTTGTTCACGGTTCATTGATCAAAGTTGGGACATTTTTTTCGTTATTCACGTGATATTCGACTTAATATGCTGGTAGAATATTTTCGAAAAATTATACTTTGAAAGTATAAATATAAAAAACTTAATTTTTGCCAATCGTCACTGTGTTATTCCACATTAAGTCTGAAGCTTTAAGGTTCAACCCTCTAGAACCCTTAAGTGTTAAATAATGGAATTTACACTAAATCTATAATATTATACTTTATACAGTTTTTAAAAAATACAGCGATGACTGCAAACACATGAGATATTGATACCAAGAAAGGGAAACGAAAAATGAGACAAAATAACCATTGAATAGTAGACGAAATGAAACATTGCTAAAAATTTGTCTGTAATGTTCAAAATATAGTATTATCTGATCGACTGGAAACATACTCTTACGCCGTGGGAGTCATAGATGACCGGCAGCAAGATTAATGTACTACGCATGATAAGTTTGCACAATACATATAATCATATTGTGTAATATATTATTATATGATTCTAATGGGCAATCACTCTTTGGCGCTGAAGACAAAACCAGCAGAAACACGCTCAGCAGTGAACGTGTTAAACATAAAAGCCTCGAGCTTCGAGGCTCGAGCCTCGACTACTCAAAGCCTTGAAACTCGAGCCTCGAGCCTCGACGACTCGAGCCTTGGAGCTTGAGCCTTGAGCCTCGAGCTTCATATGATTGTAGCCATAAAGACTCAGTCTTTAAGGCTAAGCTTTGTAGCTTCAAAGACTCGAGCTTTATACAACACTAATCTTAAAGAATGTATATGGCAATATTCCTGGAATTTTGGCCCTCTATAACCCCGAAGGCTGCAATAAACGAGCGCCTACCATATGACGTATTACCTAACCTCTATGCAACAACAATATTTCGTTTGCTCCTCGTTAATACGTTGTTATTGAGATATCTGACTATTGATTATTATAAAACAGATCAGGAGCAATTTTTTGGTGCCATAATATTTGTGTAAAAAGGCCATTTACTACCTATTTTCTTAAGAACAAATTTTTGCTTTTTCTTTTGCGAATATCTTATTAACTATTAACGGTGCTGTGGGAGCAATTTCAGATTCGGAAGGAGCAAATTGGGAGCAATTTTTTGAGATATAAATAGTTAAGATACGTTTACATTCGGCCCCAACTATTTTCCGATATTTTTATATCTCGTCTGTGATGTTACACGTGAAAATCGCAGGGTAAAGAAGGAAGTTGGTTTACCGAGCATCTGAACGAGAGGCTCTCGTGCCGAAGTGCCGGAGGATGGAAAGAGCTCAAGTAAAAGTATTTTCTCAAATTTAATATTTATTGTTTACACCAGAGGTTTCCAAAGTTTTTGAAGCCGCGACCCCCTTTTGGACGAGATTTTTGCTTGCGACACAACTCACGTTAATGTTTTTTCTAAATACAAAATGAATGTATATTAATACGGCTTTTTTTCTTTTATTTTGTAAAACCTCTCGCAACTATTCTTGCGACACCCCAGGGGTTCCCAACCCACACTTTCGTAACCATTGGTTTAGAGTGTTTAGACAATTAGAATTTTATTCATTTCAATCATTTCTTTTTCATTCCCTGACATCGTTTACTATTTACGAAAGGAAATGCCCCGTGTTTTGAATTTACATTATGTTATCAATTTATTGAAAGGAAATGGTTTATTAGTAATACCTAATAATACAAAGTGACTCAGTTGTTTTTAAGAAAATAGATTCTATACCATCACGAAACGAGGAATAAAAATACGATTGCCATGTAGAATTTTTTTCTTTATTTACAAATGTCTGATAATCATCAATGTACTCAGTAACAAAATTTGCTTGCACATGTACAGAATGATTGTTCAGCACTAAGACGATAAATCAACAATCTCATCATAGGAGAGAAAACAATACTGATACGACTTGCACACTATGTATATCCTGTCGTTATCATATAATACTCAGTCACAAAATTTCACACGTGACACAGCGCTTTTTTGCTTGTACATATAAGCATATTCTTAATAGTTATGCTCATAAACGGAACAGTTAACGTAAAGAAATACTACCACCTATGGATCAACGTACATAGTCTGACTTGAGCTAGGCCGAACATGTTCGAACTGTCAGTCACGATTGGGGCGAGTAGCTACAGACGCCACGGTCGGTTTATGCAAATCTATAATATAGTGAAATAACAATTGCTGTACAACAATAGCTCCGTACATCTTCCAACAGTTTCATGTGCCACTTTCATATTTTTATAAATCACTTGGTTCAATTTGCACAGGTACATATAGGCACTGTGTTCATTGCTAAAATAAACGTTCACTGATGACCCGGTAATACTATAGTCGAGACAAACTCAATTAGCTGTTCAAGATCAACTTTGAACCAGACATGAACATAGTCTGAAATGAACAAGATAAACCACTTATGATGTTACATACAGCGGTGACTATAAGAAAGTTTATATCAAAACGAAATATAATTTAATAGAAACCAATAGATGTTGCAATGACAGTTAAATTGCAATTAATGAATCATAGATTTTAATAACTGGTACAATATCTTTCAAATAACTTCGCAAGCATCTCGAGACGAGGTTCATTTTTGAGATTTAATCGAAATTTCTTGAACCGTCTTTAGCACTGATTTACTCTAGTAATCGATTGCGTTAATTCTTTTCTTAAATTTATATAACATAACATATCCAATATCTTCATCGGTCACGTTCATTTTGAAGGTTTGTAATAACTGACATATTTCCTCTACGTTCGTGATATACATTTTGTGACATCGATTCCTACAAATTGCAGATTCTATATACATGGCTTGTTCAAGCGTGTTAAACAAATTGAAAAAAAAAACGCTAATGACGGTACAACAAATGTTCTTATTTTACTTTCAACCGAACAAAATGTTCAACAGAAAGCAATACGTGTCTATTTTATTCTAGTTACTAGAATAAGCACCTCAAAATATTTGATTTTTCATAAATATCCGAAACTAGTTACGACTATAATTAGATAATATGCCTGCGATCATTCTCAGTGCCGTTGAACAATCAATTGATTTTTTACCCGGTTACAGTTGAATTTTATGTATATAATTTAAATTTAAATTAGCATATCTAACAATAAGTGATCATCATTAAACACAGCGTCGATCGCCTAACATTAACAGAGCTCTAGGGAAATAACGGTGCGCGAAGAACTGCTTGTGATCGACGTAAACGTTGCCTGTTACGTGACTTAAGTCCGTCTTGTTCGGCGGATACAATAAGGACGTATGGAATATTAAAAAATAAGTGGGTCACATTGATGCGGATCTTTTCATATCAAAATTTCGCGAAAGTATGAAAAGTTAACCATCGGTGGAACTTTCACAATAACGCGATTCTCTGTTCCTTTTCCTCCTTTTCCGTTTCTGTTCTTGTTTTTTTTTCCGTAATTATTTTCTCGTTCTATTTTTCTTAAAATGACTCTTTGGACACACCCTCCTCTCACAAATAAAGGAAACTCTATTATGGGTCTTATACAAAACATTCTCCGGATAAATATACGAACCCATGATCAACTTCGGAGGATCTCGAACGACAGTCGTATGTGATCCAATCGATCAGTCATGATTTAAAAATTGCGTCGTTCTTTTTACAGGTGGTCGTTGCTTTTTGTAACTAAGGCTTCCTTATACAGAAAGCCCCAACGTGCGTGGCAAACCATGAATGGAATTCAATTCTGTTTACATTAGATTTTGTTTTTGTGACATGCTATTTTGAATACATATATAGTATTCTCTCCTTATAATTGCGCTTTGGGGCATAAACTTTGGGCTTTTAACTGCATAAAGGGTGCATGTTAAAATCTTATAATTTGCAGGAAACGAACATTTTCACGGTACATGTCCCGTTTCTGTAGCAAACAGAAATTATTTACGTCCATAGCTCACCCTACAGTAAGCGGTACATTCAGCCTTCGAAGGTTCCTGCCAAAAAACAAATTCCTTAGAACAATGGAGATATCCCCTTTCTGCAATTACGGATTCATTTATTAATCTAAGAAAAGTGTACTTCACTGAGTGTAAGGTTCGTTAAGTTAAATATAAAATAAAAACTTCAACTCTCTGGTTTCCTCGACATTGAAAAGAAAGTTGCATATCAATGAAACAATCGCTAAAACGTATTCCTGTTTTCTATAAATGCGTTACGTGAATCCAGAAACGTGATTATATAGGGAGAATACTGTAGACATATTCAATTTCGTTTAATTACATGGAAAATTTGTAAAATACAAATTTTGTTTGTTTTTTAATGAAGAGAGATGATATTATATAGGATCATCTCCTTAAGAGGAGATTATATAGGATTTTGTTAAACGAAACGATTCCACCTTCAGACTTGAAACGAAATTGTAAACGAAACAAAATACAAATAACATGTGTATATTGATGAATTTTTTCTTTTCAAGTTATTATCTAAATATCTTTAAGCGGTATAATTTTGTATGCGTGATATTCATCCTTGTTTATGAAAAATTAATAATGCCTATTCAACAAAAATGAGAAAATCAGCTATTAACGGTTGAAGAATTTTTATAAATAATGTTAATTAGTCATCAATGTTGTAAGCAAATTATATTCATCGATTATATTAATTACTAGACACAAATATTGATGCGTTTATATCATGCATGAATGCGTTAATCACAAGAGAATAACAATTTCAATAAAGATTAATTTTTATTTTATCGGTGTTCTAATGAAAAAAATGTCTGTTTAGTATTTCTTCTTTAGATATAGATCATGTCCGCGTACAACAATTTCTTCAGCTTCCGGCCTATTGGACGTGGCGCATGAAGAATATTTAAATAATAACTTTTTAGGAAATAATGTATGAGCATATGTTTACTGGAATCTTCATACCAATTGTAATGTATTTCTTTTTAAATTCTAAGCCCAATGTTCTTTCATGTACAGGCGTGAGAAAAAACTGTAAAGAAAGCTGTACAAATGAAGTTACTGAAAAGAAATTTTCACATTACATCTGAAAATAATTTTTTAACGAAAAGACACACTTTCCTATTTGATTAGAAACTGTGGGACCTTCTGTATAATACTTCTCGATGAACCTGTTGTTCATATCCCGTGGTGCAAATGCAACAGTGTATAAACCAGAAACTGACTCAACGCTGATGATATATGTGCATATTTACGTGCTGTCGGCTACTGGTAACAATAGGTAATTGAAGGTACATATAACGTTGTCTATAAAACAAAACAATCGTACGGTCTAGCGGATTTATATATTGACAGTACCTATCATTGTCAATACGTGTGTATAAATAGTTATGGAATTATCGCTAATTCACGAGTATGGGGCGGCTTGGACATTCGCTATAAACGTCATTGGAGATAATGCTCATTTTAACACCTCTCTAAATCGAGATGACTATAATAAAACGTTCCTAGATTCTTATCCTATCAAAGATTATAAAAAGAAATCGTGTTACTCAAAAACTGTATGGTTACAGCTTTGATGATACACCTTGTCGGTTTTAAAGGGTTTGTATTATAGTCAAATTTTAAAGGGAATCGACTTAAATAATGTATCTCCGACTCGAAAAGAATTTTTTCTATTTAATAAATAGAATAATAAACTATAATGTTTATCTAAATAAAAATTACACAGTTTAGATCGTAGATACTTTTATGTAATAAAAGCTCAAGGATTAATTATGTGTTCTATAGATGAATCATATTTATGTACAGTAGATGGTACATGAAATACAATTACAAGTAGTCATCATAACAGATCCAATGTCATCCACAGTAGCCGCTTATTTTTTAGTACTCCACACTTAAAGTGATAATGAGGAACAATGAAATTACTTATGCGCTGATCTAACAGATTCATAAAACCATTTCAGATAAATAACTGAACGAGAAGTTTCATTGATTCACTTCTATGATCAGCCAAGTCGATTCCATCTTTCCAATCCGACTATAAAGTTATTTCGTTCATGTCCTCGAAGCAAACCTTTGTACGTTTTAGGAGTAACAATACATAGACAGATACAGTAACACTGTTGGTCTCTGGATGTCTACGCAGCGACAAAAACAAGAAAATCATATCTCTACTTGCAAGCACAAATTTAACTGCACGTACACCCGCGCGCAAACTCGGCTTCCATTAGGGGAAAAAGCAACGTAGAGGTTAGGGCCTCCTACTACTTGGTTAATTTATTTCAAATACTGAAATAAATGTTAAACCGAATGTTAATTTCGCATAAGTTTCAATAACTCCGAGACCAAGTGGTAGGAGGTCTTTCCCTTACATCACTTTTTCCCCTAGAGGTGGCCGAGTTTCCTCGTGAGGGTACAAGGCTACTCCGCAGTACGAAGATGATCCTAACCTCGAATTACCAGTTAACATTGATTTCACGATACCTCCTTCCGACCATCGTTTCAGCCGCCCCATCTCGAGATCCCATTACGAAAAAGTATTCCCTAAGCGCTCTTCTCGTAGGCCTGACGTTGATCTTTTTACGTTACTTACAATTAGGCGAATGAAATACAACGAGCATGGGTTAAGTACAGACGACAGTTAGTTTGATGCGTGCGCACATTGGTATACAGGCGAATTATTTTTCTCCCTTCCGTTAAACACTTTCCGCTCACACCCCCCACCGTCAACCATACCACCACCCCCTCCATCATTCGTCTGCCCTGTTTCGACAAGGACGAACACAGGCCGGACGTTAAAAGTTACCATTTAGTGTTACCTTAATTTTTTTGTTATATAATACGCGTTAAGAAACATTTAATTGAACAACATGAAACGCTCGCGCGATTATGCGAGTCCGTCAATATACATATAAAGTGTATATAAAATTCGAATACATTCGGCGGACCGCAAAAAATGAACGAGGTGAAAAACTTTCAACAGCATTTACTAGAGTCCAACGTGTCGCATAAACTATACGAAACAATGAGCACTCGAAGTTTTGGGAGAAACGAAATATCTTTGGACGGTACTGGCGAAGAAGCGTTCAACAAAATCTCATTTACCACGGTCACCCACAGACACAGAATCCCCCACGTTTTCTGTTCTTCTGCTCGCGCACCAGGATCGTTAGTTGTAGCTGCCCTTGCTAAAAATCCGCGAGGCGAAGTGGTATTACATCGAAGTACTTTTCTTTTTCATATTTTTCGTTCTAGCTTTAAAGCCGTTGGTTCGAGCTGCCCCGCGTAAGGCCCCAAGAAAGTGTTCCTCCCCTTTTTCGCGCTACACACAAGGTTGTTTCCGGCTCGATATCTCTTTTGCAAAAATCTCTCTTTCGTGGCGACGGCTGATTTGTTGTTTTTTTTTTTTGGTTTCTATCTTATTTTTCTTTCTCTTTTCCTTTTTAGAACGGTCACTTGGTTACCTTAAAGTCTTACTGTCTAGCCCGTCACTAGCTTTAATAATCGAAAGACATATGGCTCTATTACACGCTCAAAAGCTGTATTTAAGGATGTCTTTCATTTTTTTTGTAATTCTATGTGTAGCGTATCGTTACAGCTTTTTAATTTCCCTACGACCTGCTATTTTTTTTTCTTCTTTGTTCTTTTTTGGACGAATATTTCGTTTTAATTACAACGTACGTTTTGTCGTAAACTCCCGGCACCTGTGTTCCAAATTTCACACGAACCTGAAAATAAATTATAGAGTGGAATGAAATAATCGCAAAATAATGATAAAATCGGTTTAAAGTAATACGATAATGCTTTGATTTTCTTCTTAGATCAGTCGACGTATTTTCTATAAGTTTTCATCGGCTTAAAGTCCCAATTGTGTTATAATTCTCTAGACTTCATTCGCATTACATTATCGGATTTTTTTAAGCCATACAATTTAGTATTATTTACATGTTATTCAAATACAAAATTACATTGTAACTTCTTTATTATGTTTAGACGTAATTATCTTCAACATACTGTTATTCGAAATACCATTTTGAAACAGAAATGTTATTAGTATAATTATTTATTTTTATTTTAACAGATAATTTGGGAAACAGAATGTCTAAGCTCTTTGCATAGGCGTAGCCAGGGGTGAGCAGAGGGGGTGGGTACTTGCTCCCACCTGGACGGAAATGCCCCCCCCCCCCTCCCGACTGATAACCTGGCTACGCCCATGTCTCCTTGAGTGAATCTTGCGAATCGACAGAATTTAGGAGCCTATATATGTATATAGACAGGGTTAAAAATTAATATGATTTTAAATTCATTCATACCCCCGTTCATAAGTACTAGGACACCTGCTGATACAGTCTCATATATCTAGAACGTAATAGTTGATCCAGATTATATAAATTTTACTAATTTTATGACGTCATATTGAGAAAAATATACATAGTGATAGATGTATTTATTATTTATATCATTAACCATTTGCAAGAGGTACAGGAAAATAGTGAACTAAACGTTATACGTTGGCACCCATAATCCCCTGATATAAACTCCATTGTAAAAATTTGGAAGAAATTAGATTGGAAAATCCGAGAAGTCTGCCTAAAATCTCAATCTGATTCGTGGAATCATTTACAGCACACATGAAACTAAATAACGACAGATGTAATGCACAAATGAGACGAATACCAAAATTGATTAAACCGGTTATCGAGAAAGTAGTGACAGATATATGGGGTGTGTCAGGTCGGATGGTATCACAACATGTGGTGATTCTATAAGAAAAAATAAGTAATAAAATTTTGCAGGGGATATTTCATTTTCGAAATAATCGAACTAGAAAATTTGTTGGATACAGGGACAGTAGAATAGAACCATAGGACTACGGGTCTATTCATTGCAAACCGTTTCTACTTATTGCCAGCATGAATACACGCGTTTTACATCAATTTTCGAACCCAATTTTCACGAAAACGAAAATCGAAAAAATGTATTCTTATTTTCGACTTTTTTTCGTATAAAATCACCTCCTGTCCAATTTTACTACCCAATCTGGGACACTCTGTATAGACGAGAAGAAAATTTAATTTCATTACACATAATTGGACATAGTGAGACATTTATTGTAACGTTGAATATATAATACTTTATATTAACTATTCTACTTTGAGTAGAATTATATATTCTAAGTCTTATATAATATTATTAGAATATATAATTCTACTCAAAGTAGAATAGTTAATATATAATTGTTAAAGGTTTTAGTAATTTTCCTAACGATCTTTCAGGTTTACTTACTTTTCCAATAATGTCTTAATATGTACTTGTGGACGAGGGTGTACACTGAAACAATACTCAAAAATAAAACGTTCAAATAATCATAATTATTTTCATACTTGTATCAAATGAAGTACCGGTGAGTGTCAGTTACTTGAGCCGTTGTGTAACATTGGCCAAGGCAACGGCGAACGCTTGCAGCGCACTGAAAGGATATTGAAAATCCAGCGTGTAGGCGTTCCCATCTATCCTCCCAAATTGCATGACCTGCAAAAAAATCGAAGCAAACATAATTACCCGGGCATATGAGACAAAGAGTTATCGATACGAAGATTGTTCACCTACCTGACGACCTTTGAATTCTATTTGAAAGTTTTTTGCGCTTTCTTGTGTCACCCTGCCGCCAAAGTCAAGCTGATATACTTGGCTAGATTCGTTCCACATAGGCGCCTTATTATGCATCACAAGTTCTCGTCTTACCGCTTCCGATTTGTGACTAGATATTCCGACCCCTTTTTGCTTTAACTATGTATCATAATCATGAATATTTTATTAAAATGATGTACAATGTAGTTTACTTGAAAATATTTAGAAAAATTGAATGAATATATTCGGTCTTGCAATAAGAAAAATGAATGTTCAAAACTGCATTGGACTTGTTCTGTGAGTATGTTCGTAAAAATATGCATTGTCATTAATTTTCAATAATGGGAATTGAAGGAAAATCTTTCTTACAAATTAAGAACTTTATTAAAGTAATAGTAAATTTAAAGCTTCGCTTATCTTCGTTTAAGATTCTATTTCTTCGTGTTCTACACGTTTTCATGTGTCATGACTAGACTGTGGATGTTTATAAATATTCAAATTTTCATACACTTTTTACAAAAATTAAAATCAACACTGTATATTTTACACCAATAAAGAAATTTATTAAATTAAGGTGTTTGGGTAGTAAAACCCATCGACGTATTTTACGCGTATTTCGATTGCATTTTCAACAATTAATAACTCTCAAACGAAGCTTGAAAGCAATTTCATCATTCTTGATTTTCGTCGTAATTTGGCATGTAGAATTTACCCTGCGATAGTATCGGACATTTTTATAAACTCCCTGTATAGCATTAAAAATGTATCATTCCGTCTTTACATTATGAACATTCAAGTACATTCAACATTATCAATTTTACCAACCTTTTGGCGTAACTGTGCCTTTTGGAAAGTTTCAAGGTCTCTGTAGTTCGTTGACGAGTCGTCTTGAAGCAGACCTTCCTCGTCCGAACTTTCACCTCGACTCTTTCGCGCCTTTCTACTTAATAAAGGACTCGATAGCAGCCTTCTCCTAATTGGCGAAGCTGACGCCGGTCTTTTGCCTTTCTTCGAGGGTGCTGGACTACTAGGAGAACTTCTGGGCAATCTAAACAATGTATGCTTTTTGTTACGTCGGCACATAAATTGACTCATTCGTTCCTGGCCTAAAATTTGTTGACACTCTTACAAGAGAAGGACCACAATTGTCCGACGCCGAGTTTAAGGAGGTTTTCTAAGTTGATAATACACAAGTTCCTAATGATATATGTGAAATATTAGGCGTAGACACTCGACAATTTTAAAGATATAAACAAATAAAATTATGTACATTTAAGATGTCCTGTATGTGAATATAAGTCAAACTTGTCGAAGTATAAGGTTGTTTGGCTGATAAATCGGAGGTCTTGGAATCGATTCCTGTTCATCGAAATATTTTGGTTTTACTTTGCCAACGCAACTTCGATAACTTTGATTTATATTCATAGTATATCTTGAAGGGTTGTAACTTCAATTGTTTATGTATTTAAAATTATCTGGTGTCTATACCTAATGTTTCACATATATCATTAGGAACCTGTATACTATCATCTTATAACACCCTGTTAAAATTAACTTTAAACAATTAAACACCAACAACTACGAATACTTATGTTCATAAAAAATAGTTAACAGTTAATGAATCAATGATCATCACTGAAAGTGTTAATTAAGATTAGGTGTGTTATAATGTATTTGTAATATAATTCTAAACTTTGGTCGGTGGCATACGTAATAATAGTTAATGTGATCGTTCAGTTGTAAATATATTGAAAATGAGAAATGAGATTTCTTTACACTGATTGTCGTGGAAACGAATTATAAACATTCATTGAGTACACGTATCTTTGTGAAAAAAATCAGCTATGTATTTCTCGACAAATTATTCAGTAAATGATTTATTTAAATTTTTATCATGTCTGTTATGTCATGTTTTTCATATTTAATTTTTATTTCTAAGGCGAATGAAAATGTAAGCAACTTAAACAATAATTATCACTAATCTCCAATATTTTGTACCGTTTATGTCAAAGGATAGAAAGATACTTTGAATACAAGCTTATACTGTCATCTTACTGGAAAAGTAAACGATTATTCATTGATCACCTAATAATATCACCATCGTGTATAAATCCGTCGATGAGTGAGAATACGAATCTATGAAAAGCTGTGAAGCAGTTATATGCATGTACCCAGCGGACAATCAAAATCGATTTTCTAAAAAAAAGTCTTCTTGTAAGAACGTTTTGTATCTACCTTATCATCGTCACTTCCACACTCTGTATTCAGGGTGGGTCACCTAACTTGATGATTTCAAATTGCTCTTAAATTACTTGCTGTACAATAATATGTTCCAAAAGAAAATTGCATGGTATTAAGGAGGATACATAAAATAACAATTTGCTTTGTACTACCTTACATTTTTATTGCGATATGGTCACATTCAGTTTTTTAAATGGGACGCCTAATATTTCTTCTCAAATGTCGACAAAACGCAATTGCATTGATCGTAACGAACAACTCTTCGAACACCACCTAAAATAAAACTTACTTCATTAATATCTCGGTAACTGTTAACTTTAGACCCCATTTTGGTACAATATTCTTTTATGCAGTGTTTGGCACTTTATTGAAATTAAGGGAAGAAATATTAGACATTCCATTGAAGAAGCTGAAGGTGACCTTTTTATCTCGATAAAAATGTAAGGTGGTAAAAAACGAACTTCAGTATTTTCTCGATGAATGTGAAAACTTCGGCTCCCCCTGTAACGCTTATAGAATCAGTCGATGAATTTCGCGCGTCACAATTTTGAAGTCGCTTTTTTCGACAACTCGAATTTGTATTTTGTCAGCAACAACGAGACGGTAGCAGAAAAGGACAGCGAACAAAAAGAAAGAGCCTCGTGAAAGGGTAGCACCTGACATTTTACATTACACGCTTAACTAGTTCCAAGCAAGACCTCCCAACTTTAGTGGTGTGGCTGAACTCTTAACTCTTAACTAATATATTGTCTTAGATGTCCTTTGATACCACGCAATTTTCGTTTGAAATATTTTCTCGTACAGCAAGTAATTTACAAGTAATTTGAGATCGTCGAGTTAGGTGCCTCACCCTGTATTTACCTGGACGATGGACGAGGCGATGGCGGTGGTAAAGAGTGACTCTCGTCGAAATCTCGAAGTCGAGCTGCAAGACCGTCCAAGGATGACGCCAGTGAGCCGCTTGGACTGGAGCCTCTGTACAATGTACAATAACGTACAACATCGATATAAAATATTGTTGCGTGGACGCGGCATGACTTCCGAATAAATAAAGACAATATTAATAAAAAGGAAGAATTATTTATTTGGAGAAGAAGAGTACATATCTTAACACGTCTTTTCTATTCTACAGTCGTAGAAGGAAGGAGAATTAGTGTGGGTTTGTCAACCTCACAGAGTTAAGGGCAAATGTCCAAAGTTACAATCTACTTGGGAAGGACCTTATGTTATTGTTAATAGATTGAGTGATGTTTACAGGATTCGTAGGAATCCAAGAAGCAAATATAAAGTAGTTCATGTTAACAGGTTAGCAGAATATAAGACAAAATGATGAATGGGTGAATGTCTATAAATAATTAGTTACATTATAAAGAGATAGGTAGATAGGATTCCCCACTTCGTTTCGCAGGCTCGGCGGAAGGATGGAAGGGAATGGGTGTCGAAGCGTTCTGCTACGAAGATGTGTCGTTGATCCTACCTTTGTGCAGGATGGAAATGACCGGGGAACTTTAGAAGTATGAATGTAGGTGTACTTACTGCCCGCATTTTATCTGGAAAGGATGTAACCAGGTCAAAACGACGAACGGGAGGAGGATTGAGATGGTTTTGGCTACGGTTGTTGTTAAACAAAGCCGACCTTAGCAGTCGTCTTAATCGTAGTGCATGGTGGTAGTTAGGCATATTTATGTTTTAGGTATATGTATGTTCTTTTCTTGCTGTTTTTCTGTCCTCTTTTTTTTTCAGAGGAAAAGACAAGTTACTATTTGGAAAAATGGAAAAGGATTTCTTTGACGAAGCAGAGAAGTATTTTCTCTTGAGGGCGGATACTATTGAAGACAATGAAAATTATTACGCAAGTCCTCAAGATTGATTATTATTGTTATTATAAATTGTTAGATTGTTTTGTCGGCCGCTAGCCCTCCCAGGTTTTTAAACCGTGGTTTTCCATGGGGCAGAAAGTGTTTTCTGACCGAATGTCAGGCTAGTTTTTGGTTTTTATGGGTCCACGATAATTTTATTATTAACGAATATTCCCACGAAACCAAAGGCCTGTTTCTTCATGAAAAAGAATTATTTATGTTATATAGAGTGTTACATGTTAAATTGTAAACGTATTTGAGTCTTAAAAGAGGAGGAGGGGGGAAGTGTTACGTGTTACCTGATAGGTAGCACGTATTGTATAATGTTAAAGCGAGAGACTTCAGGTTAGCGACGTCCTTTTGGTAACAACGCCAAAACAGAGACAGAGTAGAGTCGTGATAGGACTGTAGAATAGAAAAGACGTGTTAAGATTAGCGTTGTTAAAATGAGCCTCGAGTCTTGAGCTTTAACAGCTCGAGTCGCGGTTCAAACCCTAAAGGCTCGAACCCTCAAGGTTCGAAGCTTGAGTCGTGAAAGCTCAAGTTTTTAATGCTCGAGCCTTTAAGCTTGAAGGCTCGAGTCGTATAAATTGTACGTAGTGAAGTAATGTACAGACTTTGAGTTTTCGAAGCCTTAAAACTTAACCTAAAAGTTTTCAGTTTGTAACTCTAATATTACACGAATCTTAAGCCTTTAAAGCTTCAAGGGGGAATAATCCAAAAACGTCCAGAAAAGCGTGGTTTTTGTAAATTAGTTTTGCAACACCCAAACCTCTCTCAATTTGTTCACGGTTCATTGATCTGAGAGACAAAGTTGGGACATTTTTTTCGTTATTCACGTGATATTCGACTTAATATTTTAGTAGAATATTTTCGAAAAATTATACTTTGAAAGTATATATAAAAAACTTAATTTTTTCCAACCATCACTGTGTTATTCCACATTAAGTTTGAAGCTTTAAGGTTCAACCCTCTAGAACCCTTAAGTGTTAAATAATGGAATTAACACTAAATCTATAATATTATACTTTATACAGTTTTTAAAGTATACAGCCATGACTGCAAACACATGAGAGATTGATACCAGGAAAGGGAAACGAAAAATGAGACAAAATAACCATTGAATAGTAGACGAAATGAAACATTGCTAAAAATTTGTCTGTAATGTTCAAAATATAATATTATCAACTGAAAACATACTCTTACGCCCTGGTAGTCATAGATGACCGGCAGCAAGATTAATGTGCTACTCATATTGTTTAATATATTATTATATGATTCCAATGGGCAATCACTGTTTGGCGCTGAAGACAAAACCAGCAGAAACACTCTCGGCAGTGAACGTGTTAGCCTCGAGCTTCCAGATCCGAGCCTTAAAGCTCGAGTTTCGAGCCTCGACGACTCGAGCCCTGAAGCTCGAGCCTCGAGCTTCATATGATTTTATCTACTAAGCTTTGTAGCTTCAAAGACTCGAGCTTTATACAACACTAGTTAAGATAAATACTCCTCCTCTCCAAATAAATAATTCTTCCTTTTTATTAATATTCCCTTTATTTATTCTGGAGTCATGCCGGTCGACGCAACAATATCATCGACTTATTAAGATCGTATGCTTACCTAACGGGTGAATTAGAACTTTCCACTCGACTCGGTTTCACGGCAGGATTGACCAGATTAGGACTGGCTGTACGCTTCGTACACTGAACGAACACCTCTATCGCATCGGACGAATTCTCCAATGACTCGTTACTTTTATCCTCGGCCATTTCCGCGTTAGCGACCCCTAACGCTTCTTCGATGTGTTCCGATAACTTTGGCGGCGCAGCGACATGCTCGTTCATTGGGAATATGTCGCTGGAGTCCAGACTCTTCGATTTGCCGCAGTTCCGAAGCCTCGGGGATTTAGATGTCTGTTGACCGATTTCGGGCTGAGGCTTACTCTTTTTTCTCCTCTTCGTCTTCCTCGATACCAGGACTAGCCTTTTATTGGGCGCCTCCTTTCGAAGCATCTTCAAGGCGACGTCGCAAGGGACCAATTGCGCGTCCACCATGTCCAAGTAACCAACGCTGCAACTTCTGACGATGGAGTCGTTCAGGCAAAGGGGACCGATACTGACAACCGTCGGTGTTCTGTGAACAGCTCGCGACTGTTCCAACGCCACTGCTTCGCCGCGTGATTCGTCGTCGATGAAACGTATCTCCTCGGTTTTACCGGTGGAACTACAAGTGGCCGGATGGTTCGCGTTAGTTTTACCGCAGGACTCGTGCGGCTTGAAGTCTTTGTACTTCGTAGTGCAATGGGAGCAAGACTGTCCAACGCACTGCTCGATGTTTTCCGGGAATTGATAGGAGCACGCCGGCGAGTGATTGCTGGTCAAGTGTATACCATTCTTGGTGAACGGACCGTTGCTTTGTCCATGCTGTGGGTAAGAGCTTAACGAAGATGCTTGATTCACAGTTCCTGAAGCGGTGCTGGTGTTGTGACTGTTCTTCTTACCCTGAACCCCGTTGAGGAAGATCGTTTGTGTCGGAGAGCAACTGTTGTTGTTGTCCAAACCGTTGGCGACGGCAGTTTGCGAACAGCCACGACTACTCGACGCTTCTGTACTCGAAGGCTGACCGTTATGTATGGACAAAGAAATAATTGTCGTCGGACAAGACGAGAGTATAGTTTTATCGTCTTGGGATATCTGGTTAAATTTATTATTCTCGAGCTCTTTCTTCGTGACTACACCGGCTTGCTGATCAGCTAGAACAGTCTTCATCCTCTGGATGTTGTTCGTGTAATCGGTTCCAGTATTCGATGTCGCGATTATCGTCTCTGTAGGTGCGACTGCGTTTTTCGGCGACTGCAGGGCTGGAACGTCGCAACATCTCGGTGGATTGTGCCTCGGCGGCGTTCGATAGGTGTTCGTGGGAGCGGTCCTCAGATTATCGTATAAATTTCCCATTTCCTGCAGGTCCACGTAGGGCAACTCGTTCTCGTAATTCTCGACCCTGGACAGTGTGGCGGGCAAAGCTTCACTGGCTATAAATTGATTCGAAATTTGGGATTTCGGGCGATTAGAGTTCAGCCGTGCGTTACGGGGTGTCATTGGCGCGATCGGCGGAGCTTGCGCCTCGGTAGTACTCCTCGATGCGGCTTGGAGTTCCTGGAACGATTCCTCCTCATCCTCGGAAAATAAGTTTGGGTTAAACGTGGGATCTGGACCTATGGGAGAATAGCGTCAGTTTCCGTGGTGAGAAGCTTTTGTCGTTAAATTTGAAGACGTACCTGCTGGCACATCGTCGCGCAACTCTGTCATTACCAGAGTCATTTGTCGTGGTTGCAAATGCAACAACGACGTACGATAGGTAACCTGACCCAAGTTGGCGGGCACCGAGTCCGCTAATCCATGAAACTTGAATTTCGTGCCCCAGATATTGGACGTTACTTCGACGAGCCTCGCGTGCTACAAACAGATACGTCTTGTGACACCGGCGGTCACGCGACTAGACTTTGGAATACTCTGAGACTCAAAGAGCTCGTTAAACTTTGTTACATCACAAAACTTCTTAAATCGATTCGATTGCGGTCTTCTTTAGCACACACGACATCTAATAAGTTAGTCAGATAGTACGGAATAAAAAATAAAATTTCTTTTCTTTTACCTCGGGCAAGGTGTCCACGTAAGTAAGATCGTCATTCTCCTCGGTCGTTTTTTCTTCTCTTTTTCTTCTATTTTTTCTTTTGTTCCTAGGTGATCCACACAGGTCAGCCGTGTCTCTCTCTGTATCGGATCCATCGCTGAACGACGGACATTGCGACATATCCTCGACTACTTGTAAAGTATCTTGACTTTGCGGATCGAATATCACGAACTCTGGCCTGATTTTGCTAGTTCGCCTACCCTTCAGGAGGGGCACCAGTCCTCCTAGGTACTCTAAGTATAACGTGTAACATGGAACTGGTTCCACCGCGTGTCTGAGCATGGTGCAGTTCAATCTTCCTCCTCCTGGAGGCGGTCGCGATACGAAACGCCTTAACTCTCTTGGTTCTGGTACTGAACATCTGAAAATAGTGTACGTAATATACATTGCCGATTTGAACAAAATACATACGTAAGATATTTTTGCGTGTTACATCACACCTTACTTTTTTGTTTCAGTGGAATTGCAAAAGATATGGTTGTAAGATTAGCTTGGAACCACTAAGTGATTCTAATTCGATCGTGGTAAAAATTTTTATATTATTTTGCTCGTTAACATTGTTTCCACTGAACTTTCTCTATTAAAACGGCAGTTTCCTGCAGAACAACTAAATATGCAATTCTTTTTCGGAGTATCGTTAAGAAATGTTTAAGAGGATACACCTCTTTGTTGGTCTAAAAAAATAGGTAAACTGAACATTTTTTTCTCAGATAATTATTGAACAAAATATTAGGATCGCTTTAAAGGCTGTTATGCAATATTTTAACTCTATTTTTTATACGTTAGTTATTATTTAAAATTACAAAATGGCGGAGTTATGCAGTATTGTCTATTTTTCTGGAAAAACCTTGTCAGCTGGTACCTACCCAGCAAATCGCCGAAACTATTCATTTGATTAACTTTAAATATGGACACATTATTCCTTATATAATTATCTACAATGTAGCGTACGACTTTTGAATAATTTAAAAAAATAAGGGAATAACAGCTTAATAAGGGAAACATTTTTTTCACTAAAAGATATCAACTTTGAACATTCATAGAAACTCAACAAATTAAGATGTCTACGAGTAATTTGAACAATGGACTACTGAAGGTTCACTGAACCATACGATTTTCTATTTCCTCGACAAAGATATAATAAAGACACTATAAGCCTGAAATACTACGAACTTCCCCATGGAAACAATATTTTCTACCAACATAACTATATACCGTTTATTATTTACAATAGCAGAACTCATATACCTTATTGTACTGGCGAAAAGTGCGGCCACGGATGCTCTCAATCTCGGCGGCAATGGAAGCTGCTGAACACTGGACTCCCTTGTCAGAGCTGCTCTCACAGCTAAACGAGACAACAATTGCAACGAACCTACTCGTCTGCGAAATACAGGCGGCGTGTTTCAGATACGTTGGAATGAAATATGACAATGGTAAAAATAGATGTATGGCGCAACGTGAATTACCTTGACACCCAAGCCGCGTGTACACGTGCTCCGGTCGCGACGAAAAGTCTCCTATCGTTATGTCCCCACGTGAGCGCCGACACTGGACACTAACATCGATAAGAGGGAAATTAACGTGCATCAACGATAGCAGTGTTTCGACGAAATAATTGTGGGCTAGACCGGGGTTGAATGTAACAAGTTAAATATTTTGAAATGTATTATAGTCATTGTGGCAAGGGTTCGATTATGTGATTGAAAACTTATAATTGAAATACACATATCGAATATTGTAGCAGTCTACATACGCAATAGATATGTGCAGTAGACAATGTAACTTTTCGATGCCATGAAGTTTCTTTTTCTTAGTGCTTTCACTTTAGATATATTCCCTGTGCAAATATGTGCCTCATCTTTTTTGAATTTTTAACTCAGTCGTTTTACTAGTATAACGATAATTGTTACTTAGCATTTTTAAGCACCTTATCACTGAAAAATTATGATTAGAGTTCCAAAAACTTAGTCGAAAACCATTGTAACATCATTGGCTGGGGTCGAATGTGACGTTACAACTGACCTTAATTGATGCAATTTATATATCGTCGATACGTATATGCAAATATATCTTGCAAATCCAATAATAAAACTCGATCATCACAAGATGAACAGATAAATCCACATGTGGAGTTTACCTCAGAATCGGTGAAACTTTTCCCAAAGCAATAGATCATATTTAATTTACTAATTGCAGATTCATTATTAACTACATGGTTGTGCAATCTAATAGTCGTTGCGAAATCGTGTACAGTGGGGTCCACTATAACGCAGAAGATACGTTCTGCATTATACGAATTTCGTGTTATACGGGACCAAGGGCGAAAAAGTTAAAATTAAATAAAAAAGTTTTTTCTCATACAGCAGAAAATAACATGCATTTTATTTCATTTTAGAACACGAAACACGTAAACTTTTTTTATTGTGTACACAGAATAACGTAAAATTTTTAATCGCGTTATACGGGGGCTGTAGTGCAATTTTTAGGTCGCGTTATATGTGGTCCTATTGTATTCCAAATTGTTACTTTCGACCCCGATCTACCCTATGTCCTCAAGAGATACGTACTTGCGTGTACGGTACCGCCGTGGTGTACACAAGGGCGCCGGTCACCGAATAAAATTTCAAAAGGTTCGTGCATTCATGCGGGCCGCTCTGGGGGCTGTCCGAGTCCTTCGTCCCGGCGATAGCTAACAATTTTCTCGAATTACTCCATTCCGCGTGCAACGGAGCCTTTAGGTTTGTACGTATCGTGATTGGCGACACGTCGTCGAATGATCGCAGCATCACGATACTGCCGTCTGCAAGGCAGACTGCTAAAACGTAATTCCGGTCGTCTGTAAAAAAACGTATTTCAGGTTCCCTTAATTGTGAAATCCGAGCAGAACGGCGAGATAAGAGCACAATGAACGGCAACTTTGTGTAGGAATTAATTAATATTGCGGTAAACAATGGTTACAAAGTTACTTTGTAACTCGAACAATAGCTCAGTTCCGTTGCTCTTGGTTTAATCGTTAACGTAATATTACGGGTGCGTAAAGGATCTCGTTTCCTAGTAATTCAATTCTACGTTATCTGTATAATGGGTATATTACGAATCCCTTGTCATTAAATGTCGTGAATATTTACTTTAATATTGCGTCAGATTTAGTAATACGGTAATGCTCGAATTAATGACGCATCATTTTAATAGGATATAGTCAAACATAGACACTTTCAGAGGGTGAACTCTACATGCAAAACTAAGACGGAAATGAAGAATGACAAAATTGCATTCGATGCTTCGTTTCCGAGTTATTAATTGGTGAAGATACTGGCGAAATATATGTGAAATTCGCCTGACATGGCGGGCTATTCTCCTTAAGTATCCATTTCACTTTATTTTATTCAGTTGATTTTATTTCATTTATAAATTTAACTATGTCATCGATCGATCCTGTGTATCGGCAGGGAATCGACTATTTTAAGTAGTATAACCCAACGCTGCAGACGTATTTCACACAGACTTTACCCGTAGTTTCAATAATTATAATAATAACCCGGAAACGAAGTGTCGAACGCATTTTCATTATTGATTTCCGTCTTACTAGGGAACATCCTGAATTGACAATCGCCATTTTTTAAATGTATTCAGGGCGTTTTGACCCCTCTGACGTGGATAAGAGCAGCTAAAAAAAAATACGTGTCAAATAGTTTTATGAAAACTACAATCTTACAGAGTTTCATCAATTCGGGATGTTCTCTTATTAGTTTTGCATGTGGAATTCACCCTATGAAAATGTCCCACATTTGTATCAATACCGTGTATAAATAAAAAAAAATATATATTTTAAATTTATAATTTCATTTTCATATACATATATGTATAGTATATACATACAATACCTATATGTATATTAACATATAATGTACATATCATATTAAGAACACTATAGAACAGTAGCATAAAGATTTTCTAACACTTTGCATACCACTTTATCGTAACATATTCCTCCCCACCTAGCGAACGACATATAAAAATATGGTACTTTCCCAGCTTAAGGGGTTAATAGTAAATTGAAGTGAGGTAACGTTTGGTACGATTATAATAGCTCAGTTTGCTTTTTTATTTAAATAAAAGACCTCATGTGCTTACAGATTTACAGCCTCATCGTGATGAAATATGGAACAATAAGGTAGCTACTTGTATGTTGAGTATGTCCAATAAATACGCACTTTCATATCTTATCTACAAAATAACTTATGTTGCATACTACGATTCTTCACCCTTGATTGATGTCAATTATTTAAAAAATGAATTGTTAACAAATTCTTATCTATAAATCTTGTATTTTCTTTCACTAGCATCACCTAGTGGAGAATTTTTTAAAGGACTAACATTTGAGTATCTTCAATTTAGAGTAAGTGGCAGACTATTTCCAAAATTGTAATGAAAAATAACATTTAGTTGGTTATTAAAAGTGACACACAGTAATCGTTATTGAATTATTTATCTGTGACACGAATCGTCTGTAGTGAAGGATTAAGTATTGTATTGACTACAAGTATGATCTACGACTTGTAGATTGGTTTAGAGCTTCCATTCATCACGACCAAACGCAATTGTTCTAGGATATTCAACAAATACAATTAAAACGTATTATTTCACAGAAATTATAATATGTACCTCTATGGGATCTGTCATTCGTTAAATCGTCGTCACCTTCCTCCATCGTAAACTTCTCCGCGCTCCATACCATTGAAGTGACACCAGCTGCTAGTTGTACCTCTGACACCATTGCTCCATGAACGTCCATTACTATTAATTGTCCTGCTGTTGTTCCAAAATATACCTGTTGACAGTGGTGTCAATATTGTATAGTCTAAGAATATATGGTTGATAATTCTCCTTAATATTTTAAGACGTGTCCTATTATTGTAGAAGTAGTACACTTCATAGGTTTTATTAACGTTCTTTCAGGGATGTATGTGTTCGGAACTAGGTATACGGGGTGTCCTACTTATAGTGAACAGCTAAATTCTTTCCGCTGCTATTGAAAGTAAGAAAGTATCACTAAGAGGAGTTTATGTACCTATATTGTTACCAAACATGCGTCTAGCGATGACAAAACAATGTCGTCCCAAGTCACCTTCAAAGTCATTCTAAGGTCGTCGATATTTATTTGGCACAATAACATCTGTTTTTTTAATAGTGTGACGTTGTAACCGATTTCGAGACGAGTTCAACGACTGATGAAAAGTATGTAATAATTGGAGGAGGATATGTTAAGCACGTCCCCTGTTAAAAATTAATAAAATTCTCGAAATTAAGTAACCTGTTATATCCCGTTAGGAATATTACCTCTTTTCCTTGCACATTTTTACTACATTACTTCGCAACGCGAAGAGCGAGCGAAAATCGTCAAATCAGCGACACGTCAAGCTACGCGCGTAGTCGAGAATCCTCGAGACGTTGACCGACGGACCGGACGGATCAGCAATATCGAAACACCGCCACGACGACTCGAGGATTCCCTGACGAACAATAGCTTGTTGCTACCCCGTATCTTCCACGTTCTTCAATAAAGGAAGGGGGGAAACATTATAAAACGATTGTCCAAACCGGGCAAAGGGTTCTTCTCCTTATTGTAATTCGTTCTTGTTAGACGGTGCTTCGTCTGCGTTTCTTCACGCGTAACGGCGAGCTGAGCGACAGCGGTCACTCAGCTGTTCAGTATCGGGTTCCGTGACGTTTCCTATTCAGTGCGACGCGACTTTGCGATTACGCGCGGCCTAACAGGCGAGTTCGATAAGACACCGGACCGCGAAGTGTGACGTCCAAGACGGTGATAACGTATCCCGCAGTGCCCGACCCCTGCATCACGGCTCCGAGCGCCAGCAAGTATTCCGCCCCTTCAAGGACCCGAAACCCGACTGAACCAGCCGCAAGCGTTAATCATTCATCATCATTGGTATGTTAAGACTTCATTGTATATTTTATTTTATTCATTGTTAGAATATATCTTGTTGTTGTTATAAACGAGAGTGATTTCCAATCCCTCCCGTTCCATATCCTAATTCTGTATATCATCGGTAAGTTTAGACAGGGCGTGCTTTAGCACCTTAAAAGAGCCAGGACCCGAAAATATAAATAAGGTAACGACCGCAACGCGGGACGTAACAAACCATTCTATTAATGGAAGCCCATTGTCGGTTTGAAACATTCATACATGAGTTAATACTATTTTGGGTCGCTGTGTATCTGTTCTGTATTGACGTTTACACAGAACAAAAATGGAGTCTCAAACATTAATTTTAAAGACAAAGCAGCAATAATTAATTCTTTGGAAACATTTTACATGGAAGAAATATTTCTAGGTTGCAGATGATTATACATTTACAGTATCTTTTACTGTCTATGTAAATACTGGTAAGTGAAGATTTTAATTTTCTAGTATAGGAGATAAATGCTAATTTTTATTTTTATAAATTATCAACTACAACTATGTAATTGTATTAACATTCGCATTCTAAATATCACATATTTTTATAGTTTATCGATTAATCAGCTTAGCCTAGCCTCCTCTGTCCTATTGTTTCTAATATTAATACCGATACCGTCAGGACAAACCGTTCGTTGACTTTTAGAGACTACTTAACACGTACTAGAGCTCTGGCCACTGTGATGGACTCTAATATTATCCTATAATAACGCGTTCATTTCAAGATTTCAAGGAGAAATGAATCTATTGTAGTTTGCGACATCTGTTTCTAAAGCATTATGTTCCGCGAACCATTCAATACTGTCCGACTGTTTTATTCATAAAGAAAGTGTCCGAAAATATGGAACGACAGCATGGTTGGGCTGGGCGATATATGTAGAATCAGTCGTTAAAGTTTAATAACTGAAACGTAGTTACCAGGTACATGAGTTAAAATTTAATCGTTTAGTATGACAGCAAAAAGAAATATTTTTCTAAGGTTCATCAAATTTTAGAACGTAAAAAAAGTAACTATTGTGGTCAGCCTGATAACAGATTAATATTTTGGATTGCATGTGTCCTTTGTAAACATAAATTTGTATGAACTAGTTTATAGAAAATTTCATGAATCAGATATTTGTTTATTCTTTTCAAGGTTTCATTAGGTTCCAAATAAAGTAAAAATCCCATTAAACTGTGATAAATACCTTAGTATATTGAGTTTGAAACAAAATAATGGATGAAACGTTTACAAGATGCCATAAAACTCGTTTTGCAACCCCAGAGGTTATGATTTATCACAAAAGGAAATAGATCGAAAATATCGAATAATTTTTTTTATATTTTGATTAGTTTGAAAACTTAGATAAATATTCATCACGAATGCCTTCACTTAACACGTTATTTAACTCACATCTGTGCCTTAAAAGCAAAGCCCTGCATCAAAAGATGTTATTCTATACTTTCGACATATTTTTCGAAAATAATATTACGCGTGTAATAAGTTAGTGCGTGATTTACCTGTTGATCATCCGGTGTCCAAATCCCACAGGTAATTGTAGCTTTGTCGTTCAACATCGACGACCAATATCTTTGACCAGCAACACTGCCTACGAGTACGAAACCGTCCTGCAAGTAGAAAAAAATTAATTTACAACTTCCTCCCAATTGCAGTGAAGTAAACTTTTCAAGACTAAAAATTAATATTTGCTAACGATTCTGATACAACATACAACGTAGTATAATATTTGAAATTTTATAATTCACATTCAAGTAAGTAAACCACAATAAAATACAACTTTTATAAAATTTGATAACACTTGAATATCATAAATTCCTATTTAATACCTACTATGTTTTAAAGAACATAATTTTGCATAGAAATCTGCTATTGTTATTGGCTTCATTTTATAAATAAACGTGTAACAGTTTCAACTTTGTTGCATATTAGCAAGAGGAATAAGAATATAATGTCAAGCATTTTATAGAATTCAAAATATTGTATTTTATATGACTTTTAGATGTACGATACCCTGTACCTCTTTATCATTGCTTCTGTCAAACAGTAAATTATTTAATAAATCATTCGTTCGAGGCTTTTATCGAAAAAATATAAATATATTGTTTCTACACTTTAAATTTTATTTTGTCATAAAAATTTATCATCACGTACATGCATGTATATTCGCGTAGAATTTACATATGCAATATGTTGTATCTATTTTCCTTGGACTGTTCTCGGATAGAAATTCAATACTTCTTTTCTGGTATTTCCTCGTCACGGTTCTAGACATATTTCATGGACACGATAGTACATTCATATTGCGTTCGATTTGAATTTGCGGGCATGTCAAGAACTTAGTAATGAAATGTTGTTCTATTCTGATATTATGTAGGTATTCCTGTAACTGGTGATTCAAGTAAAAAACTCAGGTTAAAAACTAAGTAAAAAAGAGCATAATAACATTTTTGTATTTGGTACTTCATTCTTCAAAAAACTAATGAAATACGATTGATTATTGTGTATGTCTGTTATTTAATTGTTTCGCATAATAAATTAATATCTACGCATCAGATACGAGATACACGGATACTTTTGTCTCTCACTACGTTTTCATTAAAGCCTCTGTTCATCTTGACACGAGCTTTAATAAACTTCTGTACGTCATTTCTATTAATCGCATATTGTTCAAGTAAAATTTTCTGTGTCTCTATTCTGTCCAACATTTATAAACATCTTTTAATAAAAGAGCATAGTTCAAGTACAGTTTTCCTTCAATTTTCAACCTATTACGCCCTTTAATTGTTTTATTTTCATATCTTGTACGTAAATCATGAAAAATAAAAGTTTGCATAAACGTTTGCAGTTTATTTATTTGATACGTGGGAAGTTTAATGAAAATGAATTACCCTGTAGCATATAAGAGCCATGCGACCGTCGTGTGACCAAGAGAAATGCGTGACGGGTATACTCCTGTCGTTGATCAGTTCTATACTCCATCTTCCTTCGTACTTGATCCATACGAAAATCACGCCGGAACTATCGCAGGAAGCTAACTTCTGATACGGCTCATTCCATTTCACAAGTATTACCTAAAAACAGAATTAATTCCTACGTTTATGAAGAAAAATTGAGTAGTTTAAGCACAGTAGACAGCCTCTTAACCGGCTTTTTTGGGACTGGACCCACAGGTTAGACAAATGAGTAGTCGGTTAATCCGTAAACACATGCAAAGTACCATTTATTGGTTGTAAACTAAATAAAGTGAAACTATGAAGATTTATTACATGTTATTATACGCCATATACTATAATATATACAAGGAGTCTCAGCTAAGACCGAGCACCTAAATATCCCCTTTATTTGTAATGATATCAGAACTCTTTCAAACACAGTTTGAATGGTTTCAAAAGAGCAGTTTTGTAAATAGACATTTTTTAAATATATTTTACATAGCGTAGCACCACCGATGGACATCACTTGGAACATTTGTAACATAAAAAGTTAGTTCACATAGCATCCTAACGTTGTATCAGAATTTCATTGTTTCTTCAATGTTCAAGGTTACCTCAGGGTTAAACATACCTGAATGCATCGTAACACATGCTAAAAGATGCAATAGGAAAAGTTGTTCGATTTCCAACAAAATATCGACGACCGAAAAAAATTCGAGAAAAATGTGTTTTTGCAATATTACGAATTATAACGTTTTAAAAAGCGACGCGGTTGCTCCAGAGTCTTTTAATGCAAAGAGAGTGTCAGTTGGTGGAGATTCCTTCGCTCTTCCTGGTAGACTAGTTTTTCGAAAGAAGTTTGATAGTAACATAAGTCCATATTTTTCGTGATTGGCTAGAGCCAAAAGTAGATGCGGCTGCAAAATACTTTCATTTGATTTGTTGTGCCTGGAAGGAAAAGGAATGCCTTTGGTTTTTCCAGGATGACATGGTGGAAGAAACTTTTCCTTCGGGTCGACGCGTGCATATGCAAATATTAAAGATGACCGGCAAAGGTTCGACTTGACCGCGCCAAATTCGTGAGCATATTTTAAAGGTATAGGTTTATGACCTTTTTGTTCTGGGTGTCGATGGTATACAGGATGTAACAAAAATGTTGTCCGACCCGGAAAGGAGGCACTCGAGGAGTGAATTGGAACAAGTTTTTCTTTAGAAACAATTTAATCTGAGGCTTCGTTACCGAGATATTAACGAAAAACCCCGACCAATCAGAGCGCGAGTTTGCCAATCGAGTTCCCGCGCTAGCGGTGGCTACGTGCTGCGATTTGTAATACTTAGAAAAATTCTAATCTGAATTTGGTGCTTCAACAGCAATCAAAAATGTAAATATCATATTACAAAAACAAGATGCATTACTTTTAACTTTCATATCCGTATAATGGAAAAATACAATGAAATTTGTAATTTCTAGCCGTGTATGATATATAAATGGAACTATTATTTATTAAGGCGAATAAAAATTGGTAGCTTGCTTATTGTCATGTTAATAAACGTATGTTGGAATTTCTTTTTTATTAGAATTTACAACTTCCTTTAGAAAATAAAATATTTTAGTGACAATATATGTAAATTGTATAGTTCGTCTCAATGCATTAGTTGAATTAACAACTGAAACTTTGTTACTAAATATTGGAAATTTGTATTGGTAACTTAAGAGCCACTAGAAAAGTTTTGTATAAACGAGAGTTTTTAAAATTAAATTTCCTTTGTAAGGGGAACATATGAAAATGAGACTGAAGTTCTAAGAAGAATCTTATGCCGAAGATTAACTCTTATAACGATAATTGCTTTAGTTGAAGTGGTTCACTGCAGCAGTAGGTTGATCTGCTAGATACGAAGTGAAATCAACCTCTGTGTTATTAGCATAAGGAAGTAATATCTGAATAGCGATCAGCTGCAGATGCAATGCAGCTTTTAATTCTCGATCGTAAATAGATCTCTGATACTATCAGCAGATGTTTTTAATGGATTCTACGTTTTAATTGGTTAACCTTTAAGCATCGCCGTCTTGACCACTGCAGTTCCAAGATTTCACATTTCCCATCAAGCTATTGTCTTCATAGTTAATTTTAAAAAGTATATTTCCTTACCCCTTACGTTTTTATGCAGGATCATCATTTATAAGGATCAATAATCAGACATTAACCCTCGTCCACTATTCATTAAATTGTTGCATTACTATACTTCAAAATTAAATTTGATCTTAGCTAAAATTGAATTAAGGAATTATGTATATTGCTGGTGTCAAATTAATTTACAAGTTTCTCTGACAAAGAATATAATTAAAAGTTAATGTCTGAGCTCGGGTCAAATTGATCCAAATAGTGCATGAAGGTTAAACCTTCTTTTTAAAAAAGTTTACGATAAAAAATGATCCAACTCCGTTATCCGAGTGCTAATGAAAGATATTACCTGTACATTCTTCAAATATAATTTTAAAAATATTTTATCTAATATTTTCTGATTAAATGGGGAATAATCGCAGAACGTTTTTTTTTCGGAACAAAATAACGTACTGCACATACAATGTATGTAGGTATAATAAAACGGTGTGCCCTGTAGGGTGTACGAAATGGTAGAACAGTAGTGAATATAATTAAGAAAATTAAACAAATTCTTGCTGAACGATATTTGCTAAATTTATGAGAAAATGATTTACAAGATTATTTACTACTTTTCGATTTATACATTTCGGTATATGTGTTTGAAATAAAAATCGGATTTAAAGGATTTTTTATGTAAAACGACAAACAAAACATGGATTATTTCAATCATAGGCAACAGGGGATATGAAAAATGAGATAACCTTCATAATTATGGTTAGCAATATATGTACATATACACATATATTGAACATGTAATGTAAAATCGACAAAAACCTTTAACCAAATCCTGTTTTATTATATTGTTCGTTATTTTTATATTATTAACATTTGTATTCATTTTTCCAAAATATAAAACGATCAATTTCATAAATGTATGTGCTATATTATATAACAATTTTACTAGATACACTGTCCAACAAATTAAAACCATTTTCACTGATGTGCAATATTCAGTCAGTAATCCTTGCACATTCCCTCATCTCAAACAAGAATCTGGAAGCAGAATTTATCATCTCAAGAATTTTACCACCCTTAATTTTTGAAAAATATAAGTTTTTGTAAGACCGCACGATTCTGGGCAAAAACGAGGTATTACGTGAAAACTGAAAATACTAGAAAGTTAAATTTAGTCTTAAAGATAGGAAAAAGTTACCTAAATATATGAGAGCATACAGTTTTGAATAAATGTTTTAATAACTTCTAGCGTTCTAGTTTTCACGTAATACCTTATTTTTGCAAAAATCGTGCGTTTTTACAAAAAAATATGTTTTTAAAAAATTGAAGGTGATAGAACAATTCTGTTTCCAGATTCGTGTTTCAGACGAGAAATTTTACAGGGAAAATTCAGAAGATATTACAGAACAAAATTTGTGTTATCTACACATTCGTGTCTTCTAATAAATTCGAATACAGACGAGTCGACTGTATTTATTAAGTATACTTCAAATGTTTCTGTTGCAACTAAACAACGATATTTCCTTATACAATGTGACCATTGTTATAATAATCATCCATTCTTGCTTCATTGTATCTTATTAATTTAGTTGAAAGGTATCCGGTTTTATGAGTAAACGATACATATCTTTTGATCTTACGAGTTCCCCGGAACAGACGCCTTTTGTTGCTTGTACTTGCCCGTCTGCTCATCTTTCCATCGGAGAAGTATATTATACTCGTAAGATCAAAGACGATCTGTGTCTTAGCGTGCTGCTGAAAGATTCGAGCTCGCAGACGCTTTATTTTTCGTTACAGTAGCTCCGGCGTTCACAATAAGGGGGTTGCTCGGTTTGACGGGTTCAAAGAAATCGACAACTTTTTTTTTTCCATGATACGTTATCAAAAATGACTCTGTGTGAAGAAGAAGAGCGTTTACTACACGGGCCTGGAATAGAAAATTAAAGGTGTGTGTATATTTTTTACATCAGAACTGATGTTACAAATTCTAATGTTTTAAAAGTAGGCTTCGAAGGCCTTATAAAACTCAATTAATAGGACCACGTTATAACCAAGAATTTATAATTACGTATATTATTGTGTTCACAATTGCATTCGTCTTGACCCATTTAATATAATCGAATCGTCTTTCGATTATGCGAAGGTTTTGTCGTGTTGGGAACAGTAGATACGCGGTTTATAGTATTCAATTTGTATCTTACTTTTGTTTCCTAGATCTTTCTGTTCAATTTCCGTCAATTTTATTGTATCACTTATATAAAAATTCTATCCTCTTGAAAATGGAAATATTTACAAAATAAAGGTTACTCGCGCACGTTTTCGAACTGTTTCAGAAGTACGAGATTTTTGTCTCGTTTATCGCGCGACTTTTAACGTGGCGTGTCGATTAATAGTCAAGATTCGAAATGTTAATAGAGCTGCTAATAAAACCTAAATGCGCAAAATGAGTCTGAATGCTCAGATTTGAACGGTAGCTTTTCCTCTGTACGATAGTTCCCTGAACGTGTATTGGAAACGTTCGTTGGTTAGAACGAGGTAGGTAAAGAGAGACGAAAACTGTGAGTGAACATGCGAGCCGGTGCACCGACGACACTCATCGATCGATCAACAGCAATACACTTTCATGACGGTACAATGACATGTTACTAAAGATAGCTTAAGCATAGACCTGGATTTGTTGTTTGCGGTAAATATCTGTGCTTTGCTCTCTGGCCGATGACGTTCACAGGTAGGATTACGTGCTATAGACATATAGGCGTATCGGCGAGCTAATTATAACGTTACGTAAAACAGATCTATCGTTTATCGTGTTTTCAGGATCCAAAACTAAACAGTCTGTCTCAAAAATAACCGAACAATTTAAAAATAAAAAATACTAGTTAGAGGCGGCGTCTATGCGAAAATTTTGTCGTCGATTAATGTACATCTTTGATTGATATTTTATCAATGTTTGATGAAATTTAGATCACTAGGTGTCGACTTATAACACCAAAGTGACAGTACTTTTTGTACACTGTAATTTAACTGATTGTTCCATTAGTATTAGTATTTCAATATGTATTAGAACACTTACGAAATGTGAAACAAACTTGAAGAACCATTAAATTAATAATTATTGATAATATCGAATACATTTTGCGTAGATAATGTAAAAGTTCAGGGGGTTAAGACGTTTAGTAAAATGGAGTTACAAATGTGGTTCAAAATAGGCAATCTTTATTAACACGTTCCGTGCCACATGTACCACCGGTGGTACACGCAGCCTGAATGGGAAATTTAACGTGTACCATCGGTGGTACATATGGCACGGAACGTCTTAATGTTGAACTGTAGTTTAAAACAAGACCAACAGCCTCTATTAACAAAAGACACACATTTTCGGTAATTTATGACTTGAAGAACGACATAAAGATTGTCTGGTTACGTACGGCCTTTTTCACTGTGGCACGGAACGTGTTGAATGTCACCTTCTCCCGAGTCAAGACGGTCTCTCCTTTCAGGAGAAGACGAGCTTGTGTCTGAAGGTCGGTTCCAAGAGATGAAAGATAAAACAATCTGTTAATCAAACAGCTTCTATGCAACCGATGAATGGCATTGGACCATCAATTAATTTTGACCTGTCACTCACCAGGAGTAAATATTAGCCAACCAAGGAGAATGGATCAATGGTAAGGCATTAGAGATAGCCGCTTATTGCGAAGAAGCAATCAAATTGTCCTTTTAGACTAATTTGCTTTAATATTAAATTTATTATTTATAAATACATATATCTTATACCATCAGGGTGATTGTAGATATTTGTTGAAAATACTGACGATTATTATAAACGATTAAGCAAATTATTTTGTACAGTAATCCTTTTTGTTTCGATTTTTATTTAAATCGTATAAAGGCTTTATCAACGAGGTAATATTTATAGCAAGAGGGAATAAGTAATTCAAGGTTTACTATTACAATATTCTTTTAAACAAACGATAGATCCTAATCTAAAGTAAACTTCTCAACACAGTTTCTACTTCTAACTACACAGTATCTATTCTTATGATATTAATGAACATGATAATTAGCACTTTTAACTTTAACACTGAGTCAATATGTAAAACATGTATTGTTTATAGAGTAGATTTATAGCGAGTAACTGTATAAAAAGTGAATTGCAATGTACTGCATAAAAAAAAGCACTAAGATTTACGACAAATATTTAATGAATGTTGAAATCAGAACTGCTAATTGTACGTAGTATATAATTAGTTTGAATTAAGATATATTAAATTGAGAAATTACACATTGCTTAAGAAAGTACTTGTATCAGTGGAAGTATGTATGTATATAGTAAATGAACACACACAAAAGTACCTATTCGCCTACAGTTAACATTTATTTCAAACAAACTTATTTACAATAAATTAATACTTTGCCGTTTATCCCGGTGATTTCGTTGTAACTTTGAATTCGTTATGCACAAATGAAACTAGTGGTTTCGTGATATTATTTACTTTCAGAAATACCAATACTTTTTAAAGTAAGCTCTACAGAATCTCTTATTGTTGGTTGAAAATATTCTAATTCAGAGCATATTTAGGTTTACTCCAATATAAATCAAAATTGTTCATTTTCACGTTAACTGGAAAAGGTGAAATATACAGTACGGAATGAATGGATACTTCTATGAGTAACTACATACAAAACCAATACAAAAGTCAACGTTAACTATTTTCATAAAATTGGTAAAACGGATGGTAATAATTATTTTCGTCTGTACTTTCTCGGTTAAAACTATATTTGTACCAATTCCGTACAATCGACCAAGAAATACAGGAAATGTCCGTGGACCAAATAAATTAATTGTCTTACACGTGCCCAACCAATCGATAGTTGGTCATAGGCTCCAATGAATCGACGAAGGGATGACGGGGACTCGATGGAAGGGAGGGTGGCAACACTAGCCACGAAGAAGTAAGAAATAGGATGTGGCACGTGACACGCATTACGAAAATATTTCGATCGTGCCATATACAGTAGGTACCTACATCACGATGATTCTCCTGTAGAGTATGTATATGCCACTGTAATCATTCGTGTCAGTGTGTACAAACACAGCCGTTAAGAGGGAGTTATTGATGGTTTCGCAGAACGCTTTTCACTCTGCGGAAATTTTCCATCGACGTCCAATCTGACGCTCGGCGAGATTGACTCCTCTTGCAGGTCTATCCGTGCTGGTTGTACAGGACGATACTAAATAGATGTGTCAAAATTTTCACAAGTGTTCCACATCTTCAGACCGAAATTCGTTTATTTCAAGTGTCCACTGGGTTTATAGAGAAAAAGCACACAACGAAAAGATTGCGTATGTTATCTATGAAGCGAAGAAGAGTATTTTAACAATAAAACTTAAATAAAAAAAATAATATTTTTTAATATTTGAAATAAGATGTATGCTATACAAAAGTTTTCTGTATGAAATTCCATGTTTGACCATTTTTAACGCGTTTAATTTCTCGAAGTATAACAAATAAAAACTCAACTAGCTTCTGAAAAATGAAAACATTCCGAAGAAATACAGTATACTAGAAGAAGCAGAGTATATGTATATCAATCCCGTTTGTGAAAATTATTTAGTCTACAAAAGTTCGACTTTGCATAAAGTTCTACTTTCAGTATCAATTGTTACATTTTAAACTCTACTCGAACCTACATACAGCACCAATATATAGTCGGTACACTATATAAACGAGTATTCTCGTGATATATTATCACTCGGTATCATCAAACAGAAACTGTTTTTCCTTGCCTAAGCAAAAGTTGAACCGACTGGTGGAGCACAATAAAATCTGACGAACGGAAAGATATGAAAACTATGTTATAAGTGATCCGAACATGACTGGCCGAGAAAGTCGGGGAACTGTGGAGATAGAATAAGGGCGCTGATCGATAAGAAGCTATGGTTGCCTTGAATTCTCTCGTAGCATCGAAGCCGTGCAGAATGCGGGATTGTGGGAAACGTCTGGAGCAACCAATATATTCGAAGGCGTTGTGGATCCCTTCTTCGTGGAAACATCGGTCTCCCTCTGAACGAGATTTAGCCGAATTTCTCCTCTCCAGACGCTATTATATTGTATGGAGAGCTGAGGGCAGACGTAGCGGAAAATTAAATAACTTATTCGATTGTGACTGATTCTACCTTTATTTACTAGGCTACTTGTTTCTCGGCAGATAAAGAAGTTCTAAAAATGTTTGTCTGCGTTGCTTCTCATACAACATTAATTGATCGCTTATGAACGCAACACGCTGGTAGATATGAAAGATTGTTTGTATTGATCCTAAGGCCCTGGAAATACAACATTACTGATATGATCATTGAAACTATTATTCGTTACTATCACCAGTATTACTGTCGCGCTATAATGAACATATTAACCTTCCGAGCACGGTCCCTGGGTCACGCGTTGGCGAAAGCGACATGCATACAGTGACAGAGTCAGGAGTGGGGATACGCGGTCTCAAGAGCGACACGTACGCAGTGACGGAGCTGTCGCGTAAATCGCAAAGCGACCGATGTTTGTTTACATGCGAACGACCGGGCCAAGACGACGCAGAAGTATTGACTAATAAATATAATTTGTTTTATAATTCACGGGATTTTCATTCTAGTTAGTGTAATAAGAACCACGAAAATCCAAATGTAATGTGGAACCAGCTAATCATTACATTGTATACATGGTGAAGGTGGCTCGAGCTCGAGCTCGAGCAACCGCCACTGCGTAGTAATATCGGTGAGGGTCTCGAGCTCGAGCCATACTGGCACTGTGTTAGTACAGTGTCGGTGAGGGCCTCGCCGTCGATGTGTGGCAGTAGAATATCGGTGTGGGGTCAGAAATGACATAGGGACCGGTGACTATGTTTCCGTGCTCGGAGGGTTAAAGAAACCATGTTGGTTCGATTAGTTAATTTAACAGCAGCAAACCTATTTACAAACCATTGTTCTCTCATTGTCAGATCATAATTCATTCAGATCACTGAAAATATGACTGTTTGCGCTCGAAATTACCTATTGATCTTATCGAAACTAAGGCGTACACGTAGATTATATAGTTTACTTACTTTTTATGCTTTATAAGACGGTAACATACAGTTGCGTGATACAATTATTTTTCCGGACTATTTACAATTTCTTCTAATTTTTCAGATAATTTTGCACTATTTATATAAAGTTTCCGTAATTTTAGTTAAAAACCAGTTCAACGTGCCGTTGAGAATGAATAGAGAATGTCATCTATTCATTCACAACGGCATGTTGAACTGGTTTTTAACTAAAAGTACGGAAACTTTATATAAATGGTGCAAAATTACCTGAAAAATTAGAAGAAATTGTAAATAGTCCGAAAAAATAATTGTATCATGCAACTGTAACCGTCTTATAAAGCATAAAAAGTAAGTAAACTATATAATCTACGTGCACGCCTTAGTTTCGATAAGATCAATAGTTAAAGCAAATATCGAATGTTAATTCCCCTCTGTGAAAAAACGTCTAGTCGTTCGGAGATCGCGAACGATGTCTAGGTACCCGATCATTATTTGCTGTTCATCGGATTTCTCGATCTAGGGCGCAGGTGCAATTATCGGCTCTCATTTTCCGTGTATTGCGTTTCATCGTGTATCCCGCTCGCTCAGCATTGTGCTCGAACATCACCATTGGGCGGCCATCTTGCGTCCCGGTGTGTAGATATATATTTTCTCAGTGAACAGGTGGACGTGAAAAATACTCCGTGCAGAGGTTCTGCGTGCCCCTTTTGTTCATACGTTTCTACTCATTCTCTTCCTCCTTTTTTCCCTTCTTTTCTTCTCGCTTTCCCCCACCCCATTCGTAGCGGTGGAACACATGCATGCTGCTTGCTCGCCGGCGTGACAATTCCGCGGAGATTATTCAACATAAAGTTGTATTCGTGGTTTACACTAGGCGAGAATACTGGCTGGCTAAAAAAATATTTCTTAATGAAAGAAATTCGCCTCGGAGGGGCGCGACAGGATCTTTTCTCGGACGCACAGCGCAGCGCGGTATCTGCCTCGAAAGGGAAGTGACGGAATGTGGGGGATGAAAGGATCCTTTCTGAAAATGTTCCTGAATCACACCAACAGTGTGCACTCTGATGCTTGAAACTGTTTTACGTACGAATACAAAATACTTGCACGTCCTGTGCGTTTGCTTCGAGAATAGTTGCTGCATACAAGCTTGGTGTTTCGAATGCATATGTAGTTGCAACGACCCATGTAGCTTTTTCTGTTTTATAATGAGCAGCGCTGAAGGTTAAGTCGTTGAATTTCTCTCTTGACATTGTGCTGTATTTTTATGAACATGGTAGTATGTTGTAAAAAGAAGTGGAAGATAAAATTGAATATTGTGGAGCGTAGTACGTCCCTTAAAGTTAGGTGCCATGCGTGAATTTATGTACTCATTGTCAGTGAACGACATAGGTATGGAACATGGATGCTCGTACACGTCCAGTGAAAGGTTACATTCACTTAATATTTATCTAAATAAAAGTTAGATCAGTTAGATAATGTTTATAAAATTGTATGTATTAAAACCGAATTATGTGTTGTATAAAAAATTCTTCGACACCGATTATCATCGCAGTCCGAGTGATATCGACAATAATAGTGTTTGGCTTACAAGAAAACGTTGGTAATCCGAAAATTCTAATTTTTTAAAAGCGCTGCAAGTTTGCAGTGGAACCCAATAGAAGTATCAGAGACTTTTCTTTTCTTGCTACTTTTTCGTTCTTCGGGGTGGAAACACCCCTTACAGATTAACGTATGTTTTCATACTTTCCTGTATATTTTGAAAACTATAGTAGATATACAAAAATTATTAAAATAAATATAATGACTTTATATGCTTTATAAAACTGTACAATGAAATTGTTAAATATTTGTTGTTTAAATAAATAAACAAATAAATAAATAAGTTTGTAACAATTTTATTGCATAGTTTTATAGAGTATGAAATGTAATTAAACTTTCATTCTAAAAATTTATTTATATATACTATACATAAATAACAGAATACACGTTAGCCATTAATACGTTGACTGCCACAGTGGAAAAGGCCGAACGTAGCCAGACAAACTTTATTTCGTTTTTCAAGTCAGGGTCATAAATCTTCGAAAATATAACGTTTTAGTTAATAGAGACTGTTAGTCTTGTTTTAAATTATGGTATACTGAGATATTAATTACACGCAAAAATTTTGTAACGGTATTTAAATAACTCAGTTTCTTTGCAAAGTGTTTAGGGATGTTTTCACTCTGAAGAACCAAAAAAGTAGCAAAAAGAAAAATTTCCTGATACTTTTACTTCTATAGAAAGTAATTCCCCTGAAATCCTGTAAAGTTTAGAAAAAGTCGAAATTTTCGAGTTACCAATGCTCCCTCGTTAGCATATTTTACACTCAAAGGGTTAACAACGCTAGAAACATTTCCGAACAACCCAATAGAACGCCAGAAATTGAATTACATTACAATATGTGCGATGATAGAAAATAATCACATATCCAGATATTCTATTTCGTTACACGTTTCATGTAGTATTTGTACGATGCAAACATTCTTGTTAAATTTTCACGTTCCTTACGGTCTCTCGGCACTCGTCGCTTCCGTCGTCGCACACGAATACTGCGGATTTCGCTTAGATCTGCGTTGTATAATCCTTTAAGCACACTCCGCGAGCGGTTATCTTCGCGTCCCGTTTCTTTTTCCCCCGTGATGGTCCCTACCTCGCTTCCTCTACCGACCGTGTAATTACCGACACTTCTTTGCGTTCTTCGTCGGAAATTAGTTAGCAGACTACACATGTCGTATAGTCAATTAACAGTCGAGACGTTCGAAAAACGAAAGAAAAAAGCGCGGAAGAAACTCACGAGTCTCGCGAATTCATCGCCACGACCCTTTTTACGCGGACTGCTTTTCATATCCGCCAGTTACATCTTTCCCGTGTTCTTCTTGTTTCTCATTTTGTCACCTGTTTTTATTTTTTATCTCTTCGTTCATCGGCTACAAAAGGTGTCTGTGTCACGTAACTCATTTGAATTGCCAATGCATTGCAGTAAAAGCTGCGGCAAGTGCAGTAATTTTTCTCACTGAACTTGTTTCCTAAATCAATGGGCGCTTCCTTTCCACAGACACAGTCGGGCTTTTCGAATGTCAAGGTGAGTCTATGCGCCATGTATCCCGCAAGAAGAGAAATCTCGCTTCCCCTTTTTGGCTCGATTTCTACGTTGCGTGTTAGATTCTGTCCCGGCGTTTACGTCTCCATTGGCCCCTGGGATAACCTCCCGAAACGAGTCACGTTGTTGCCAGGCATGATTTATTCGTCATCGGCGTACAACTCCTGGTCCCATTGTCGGCTTATTCTTTTTAAAATAAATCGCTGGAATATGAGCCTTAAAATATGAATTCCGGTGCCATTTAATTTCCGCAGTTTGGTTTCAAAATACCGTAAATACTTAGGAGAGTAATTAATTATATTGTTGGGGTATATCGTAATCTGGAAATATTTAAGACAATGATTTGTCGATTAAAAGTAATTTCTTTGAACCTCCGCTGGATCCAAAAAGTGTTCGTTACTTCAGTATTGCTGTAAGAAATCTAAAGCTTAATTCTTAAATCCATTTAACATAATTTACATTTATAGGAACTTCTGTAACATAATCAAACAAGTTACTTGGTTGCGAGTGGATTTTACGGTATAATACCAAGTAATAATTCTAGCCGGAATACAGACAAAGTGGTCGCGGTTTACTACAAGGTTAACTGAATTCGAAAGGGAACTTTAGCCCGATCTCACTAACGTAATGACCAACTCAAAAGAACGTGGCGCGACGTGACTCTAGAGGCGACGGTACAGTTCTGATTCCCAGAGGGTTGGAATCAACGGATTTATACAGGGTGTAACAAAAATGTTGTCCGACCCGGAAATGGGGGAGTCGGGGGATGAATTGGAACAAGTTTTTCCTTAGCAACAATGTAATGTGAGGCTTCGTTACCGAGATATTAACGAAAAACTCCGACCAATCAAAGCGTGAGTTTGCCGGCCGAGTTCCCACGGTAGCGTTGGCTACAAATCGCAGCGCGTAGCCACTGCTAGGAAAAAGTGAATGTTAATAACACTTACATATTTGCATTTTTAAAAATGTTAAAACTTTATGTTATGTTTATGTCTATATTTATCTTTATATTTATGTTTATGTCTATCTATAGACTAAATAAAAATATCATTTAAAAGCACGTTTCCTTTTAGTTGTTTTTTTTTTCAATTTAGATATGGTGTTACAATCATCCATAGGGGTAGGGACAAATAGGTGATTTTAAAGAAAGTTATATTTTAAAAAACTGGTGTAATATATTCTAAATTTTAAAGTTTGGTTATGTTTTATAATAATCAAGGCTTATCGTCATATACAAATTTTTTCAAAATTCTACAGCACTCAAAAAGAACAATTATCCCTGGTCTTCTCTACCAAATAAAATAAAACCCGTAGAATTTTAAACCATCGCCTCTACTATCAATGCATAAAATCTGTAGTCTACTTACTATGTTTACTGGACTTAAGATTAGGCATAGTAACAATGCTGCTACTGCACCTCGTATTTTACGCTTCTTTTCAATTTTATATTCTTTTATACTATTTTTTTTTCGTATTATCTAATAACAATAATCATTACTATTTCTGTAAAGTATTATATTCTTTACAGTACAGTATTTCCACTAAGTTCCAAGATTGGTAATATTCATTGCCCTTATTTGTTTAAACGAAGCGAAGATAAATGAGTTTATATTTTTTTCGAGAATTGTATATACTAAGGCAATAATACGTCAAATTAAACACATATATCTAAGAAAGGAATTATTTGCTTCTGAGGATAATATTCTCCGACATTTCAAGGACCTGGATATTATTTTAAGTGAAACAGGATATCATTACTGCAGCGTTTTAGTACAAATCACGCTTGTCTGAAATATTATAAACAAAAAATTGTACACAATATTACTTTAGTATATCGATAATTACGATTATTATAATCTTGACTATCTTATGTATAAATTTAAAGGTGTAACGTAATTTTTACGTAAATTCTTTTAACGTGGGCCTTCCGATTTTTCTGTATATCTTGAAAATTATAGTAGATGTAAAAAATTGTTACAGTTAAAATTTAATGTTGTATTATTTTAGTCTAAGTAATGTTAAAAATATGTATAATACATACATATACAGTGTCTCCTCGAAACCGTGGTACAACTGATCAGGTGGTGATTGTACGTACAAAAATAAGTCGAAAAAAAGAACAACATTTTTTCATTTAAGGCTTTTATTTCAATATAATCGAATTTGAAAATCTGCTGAATACGCATGAAATTGAATAGGACTTGGCTAGTGTGTCTGTTCATTGCATTCCGTTTCTAATTACTACCACGATGAAATACACGCGTTTCAAATAAATTTTCAAATTCAATTTTTCTCGAAAACGAAAATTCAAACGAAAAAAATCTATTTCATATTTTTAACTTATTTTTTCATGTACAATCACCTCCTACCCGGTTGTGCCGCCAATTACATGATGGAAATTAATTTTATTTCAGAACGTATTTAAAATAATATTAAATAAATAGTTAGAATATAAGGAATTTTATTTCATAGATGTTTTGTATGATTCTCGAGAACAGTTACAATTTTGACAGTTGCTATACGTTTTCATTCCCACACATTAATTAATATATAAATATAAACATAATTATACAACTTTTGAATGCAATATGGACAACAACTGAATACAAAACTGTTTAAAAAGTTGAATTTCATTCGCCTGAGAAATAGAGAATACTCAATAGAAAAAGTACATTATACATTCTCGTGCGTGTAGTATTTTATAGGGGTTCGAATATTTGAAGAGGCGTCATCTTTGTCGGAGTACTCCTGTAATGTAAATATATTCATAACCCTTGAACAATTATTCACCCACGATTTGGAAAACCCCTCGTGCAATCAATTACTTAAGAATCATGTAATTCTGATTCGATTAATCGGTCGAGTCATTCCATGCAGCAGCCCTACACTATTCACTCAGTATTCCATATACGTAGTTATCATTTTAATCGGAAACTCCGAGTTAACGAGTCCATGACACAGTCCCGTGTATTTCCATTTTTAGGTCTGGTGTTGCGACACACTTTAATATGTCCAGTTCGCTGGAAGTTAAGTGCTGATAAGATAAATACGCAGTCAAAGTAGTCAGATGTAAGCATAACAGACAAAAAAGTCGATAGGAGTGAGCAATACAAAATAAACAATACTGTGCACAATGATAGCAAATATATTAGAAAATTAAGATAAAAATACAATTTTCTGAAATAATTTCATTCTTATGTTTCATTTCCACGGAACAGGAGAAATAAGACTGCAGGAATTATTTGAAACAATTCAGAGATACCAATGAGCTATTTGCAATTCAATCTACTGACATCTTTGTTTTACTTACATTATAATATTTGCATTGAAGCTTGTACCAAAGACTACTTCAACCTGTATCAAAGAGGTGCTTTTCGTTTCAATAAGCTTTGTTCAATATAAATAAGTTTGTTCATTCCTGTAAAGGTTCGAAGTAGAAGTTGCACTTTGTAGAATTGAATGAAAATCGTACGATACAGTAAGAGAAGTAATAATGAAATAAGACTTATTACGATACGAAACAGACGTGAATTTGGAACAACAATATTTTCGTATATTTCTTATATTGTGTAGGTATTATTCATGTATTACAATTAACTGTATCCCGGTGCACTGTTAATATTCGAACACATTTATAATATAAAAATATAGATACATATTTTTAGATAATTAATAGTATAAAAATGTAGCTTTTTTTATTTGTACATTTTGACTATACATATTTTATCCATCATTGAATGTAGGTAACTTCAGAAAATTAATTGTTATCAGATCAATTAAATTATTTTCAAATACAAATATTTATAAACATTCGCCATAGTTACCATAAATATTCCGCTTTGTAAATCTTATATACAGACGAGACTCTGTCACTGTTGCAATAATTTTTCATAAATCTGTACCGTTATAATAATTCGTATAAAATGTGCGTGTCACGAAAAATGTATAGCAGGTAAAACATTGAGGAAACCGTAACATATTTTACATATATGTATACATACAGGTATTACAGAATGTTTTTCCGCCCTATAATTACGCTGACGACTTAATGTCGACCGCCATATCACGTAGTTAACTTACAGTAGATTGGCCTTATTTCAGTGATGCCGACGGCGACAGAATATAGCGATGAGTAGATTTCGAATTTTATACGTTCATATCGTACAGAATTGTCTAAAGGTCAGTATAGTGAAATGTTTACTGAAACGTAATGAAGATGTAATGAATTAGATATAACGTAGATTTATTTTACTTGTAACTTAATTGAAGTCTACACAGAGAAAACAAATATTTATTTCATTATAGATTATGTAATTTTGCCCATAAAAATCTGTATTTGCATAAATATCAACAATGATCAAGACGGAACAAGGATGAGAACAGTTAATAGAATGATCACTGAATTGTGTGTACGGTATTTATACTGTATGTAGTATGGAATGTGATGTATAGTATACGCTTTACGTGGTTTTATGGTTATTTCTTCAATCCCTATTTTATTCATTTAATGATTCTTTTTAAAAATATATTTCATAAAAATGGAAACCACTGTCTTTGAAAGTACCTTAATATAGGCAATAGAACAAAAAATATCAATTGGAATTGTTGATTACGGTTTAATAGTATTTTGAAGAAGATACGAAAAGTTATCTTTGCAAACACCTCACCACTTGCATTTTAAGTAAAAAATGGTGGTTGAAACAGTAAAGTAACGCAAAACAATAATCAAAGCATTTGACAAATATAAATTTCTTTTTGACTATTTTACTGTTATTATAAATTGTCAATGATATCACTAATGAAATAATACCCTCGGAAAAGGTATGATCGGGTTTCAAACGAAACAACAACCGCAGTAAACTATGTATGTAGTATAATTACTGTTAGAGAATCGCAGTCAACATATTACGAAACAACTAACTGGTTATAGCATGTATTCTTTACTATAAACGTCTTCTTGTATCTAACAATATTCTAAGACGTATCTATAACTGCCAAAAGAAAGTTGAAATCTTTATTCAAAAGGTCAAATCTTATATCTGGAAAACTTTAACAGCTTTATTCTGTATTCTGTCACATACTTTTAGGTTACACTGTTGTCTCCGCCAATAAACTGGGTTAGCTTCTTGGCACTGCATGCTAAAACAGATGTATGTAATGTACTGAAATATTCAGCTTAATAGCTTGAAAAAGAAATGTCATCTATTAAGAACGATTTTTCAGTAACAAAGTACGCTTCATTTATTTAGTTATAAGTACAGTAATTACTAAATGTACATACATGTCACGAAGATTCAGCTTTTTATAAAATGATACGGATAACAGTACCAAACGTAGCGATGAAGAATAGCAATAAGTGTTCCATAAAATATTCACTTTTTGAAACCAGTACTGACATATTTTTCTACGTAAAGTTTTGTATTCCGTGCACATAAAAGAAAACCAATTTACTCAAAACAGATGAAAGGGTAGATGTACTAGTTTTGTCCCATTCAACCTCTTCTGAAGGCTATGGAAGGCAGTTTGACCTTTCAACTTTAAATTAAATTGTCGTAAATTTAATCTGAAAGAATTCGTTCCGGGGAACTTGCATCGCCGATCCAACAGTTAAACAAATAAAGTCGTCGAGTTAGCGAATGTCAGGAATGTCCGAAAACAACTGTACGAAATTTAATGAAATTGTAACTAACGGCAAAAACAATTGTTTCCTCTACTCGGGAATTATCGATATTTCTTTATATTATACATTTATGCATTTTGTATATTTCACGCAAAACCAGGTGTATTTGCCTAGTTATCGTACACAATGCACTGTGAGGTATCTAACTGGACTATTCCCAATTACATATTCGTAAATTACTTGCTGTATGAAAAAATGTTTCAAACAAATGTTCTATGGTATCAAGGGGAATATCCATATGTTAGATTAATTATTTGTTTTTTTATATTATTTACACATAAAATGTTGAAGGTCACTTTGATTTCTTTTATTGGAATGCCTTATATTTTTGTGTGGGAATTCAATGAGCATTGAAAATTGAGTAAATAAGTATTAACGTATAATGGAACTAAAGTGGTTATTTATTGAGATAGAACGAAAGATTTATTGTGAAAGGTATTTTATCGAGTTTTATTGAACCATCTACGACTCCAGAAAACGTACAAGATATCATTAGTGCACGTCTAATAATCATTTTTATTAGTATACTCGAAAATATGTACGTGTTCTTAGTCAAACTATTAGATGTCTGTGTCAGTAATAATGGTCAACAATTCCAACACATTTTGTAACAAAACTTTCATTATACATATCTCAATAGATACTCACTTTGGACCTATTATGCCAATATTTATTTATTCAGTTTTTAATGCTTATTTAATTCCCGCAAAGAAATATAGGTTATTCCAACTAAACAAATAAAGGTGACTCACAAAACTATATGCGTATACAATGTAGAAGAAAATTAATTATTCTAACATGCGTTTCCCTTGACATCAGACAACTTTCGTACGAAACATTTTTTCGTACTGTAAGTAATTTACGCGTAATTTGGAATAATAACTCTCGATAACTTCAGTTCCCAGAACCATCCTGTGCACCACAGAAAATTTACCAATACATTAACAAGCACGTAACATTAATTTTCAAGTTACCAAAGACAAATTCGATGGCTCAAAAATTCCTCGAAAGCCATTCTCCAACGTTTCACCGTGGGTGCAGCAAATCTGTAAAACTCGAGAGGACCTATTATCAGGGACCGTGACATCGGGGCGTCTAGGCTTTGGGAAGAAAAGTGAAAACGACGGGTAACGATGTAACTGATCGTGAAATTACTGCCGAGAAAAAGTGAAAATCGCTCGGACGGTCGATCAACGACGTCTCCGTCGGTAGGTATAATCGCAGTATTGATTCGAAAAGCATCGAACCGCAGTTGCTACGGCCTAGAACAGAAATAAGTGAAAATACGAGCTTATGCCCGCCGATCATCTACCCGCGCACGTGCAACCTCACGGAATCGTACGATTCGAAGAGTAGAGCTAATTTCTTGTTCGTTTCGGATGGTTGAAATTTCATTTCGTTACGATCGAGCCGTCCCTCAGTATAACGAAATAGGGAAATATCGATCAAAATTAATAACTCCTTTTTCTTCACGTATAAACTTATCCCTTTTTTTTTAATGCACGTTATATACCAGTATTCTAGTTATCTTTACGATTAATTCTGTATAAATGAACTTTATTACAATTTTTTTTGGATACTTAGCATGGTTTTATTTTTAATCATTATAAATCGGTTTTATACATGTATATTGGAATAATTTGTGGTTAAATACAAAAGTTGGGATTTTTTTATAAGTATACAAAAGTTGTTATAAATATTTACTAATTTTATTGTGGGTTAACATAAAACATTGTTCTTTCTATGAAATGAAATTTAACGAGGTAAATAAAACAGTATGTAGAAAAAAGATTAAGAGCCAATCATGGTTTGCAGCTTTATATTTTTGCAATTTCCTGCAAGATTTTTCCCATCTTCTATTTAAATCTAAGTGAATACATGCAGCAAGTTTGGAAACAGATTCGTTACAGTCATCCTTCAATAAAAACTTTGTACAAATGTGATTTATCAAAACATTAACTTTTACGGACTTGTGCACAACACGCCAGGCTTCAAAACATTCGCTGTACATGAATGTATCTAAAAACACAAAAAAAAACTAATTTGCGCAAAAAAAGAATAATATAGAATTAAAGTATACATAATTTAAAGTCATTATACAAAAAAACTGGAAATACATTTTTTGACATACTTAAAGGAAACCTTAATAAAAAATCCATTACGAAATATACCCATATCTTCTATAATTAAGGCACTATTCCATAATCAACTTATCCATTTTATTCTTATAATACCGTTGATTGATATTATAAACAAAAACTTTAATAACAAATGAACTAAAATATATAAAACAGGAAAATGTATATGAAATTATTTTCGACTACGTTTTCCGTCTCCGTGTAACTATTGACGATTGCAACATTTAATTGTTTTTTAATATGTTCATAGCGGACAGAAGTGTGGCCAACAATTTTTCATAGGAAAAAATTCCCTGAAAAACATTTTTTTTTTTAATTTAGAACGGGGATCGTTACACTGTTCGCGGCTCGTTTCGCCAAGCGATCGTGTTGCGGTAGCAGCAGTGACTCTTATGGCGATTACGTGTCCTAGAATTGGCCTTGCGTCGTTATCGACAAGGCGGAGTCCGGAACACGTCGTAATGAGCGACACCTTGATGAAATCGTACATCGATACAGCAGGACAATGTCGGATACACGGGTCCGAGATATTAACGTCTCGGCGAAACTTGTGGGTCATCGTCGGTTCAGACGTACGCGGTGACCTAGACGACCTATCCAGATCCCCAGTGCCATCGCGTTTGTGTGTTTGACGTTCGTGTTAAAGCAAAGGTTAGACCAATCCTGGACGAATTTCGACCTGAGAAATGCAAATTTATTTCCTCCCTGATGTTCTTCGTAACGGAAATATTTGATGATGGTTGGAGCTAATGAAAAATTTAATGACGTCGTTGTTAAACCATAATCTTCATGCATACTGACATTTTTATGGATTGGGTAATTTATGGAAGTAAGGTATGACAGTTTACTTCTTTCGCGACAAATTTTATTCAGTAGAATAAAATGAAAGTTTTAGTAAATGTGATTGAACTTTTATCGCGGTCTAAATGCATAAAATCTTCAGTCGAGTCATTATGTATTGTATCAGGTAGAAATAAAAGGGCACAGGGTAGAGCCTGATTAAAATATAAATTCAGATTGATTCGGTTAGTGTGTCTGTTCATTGCATTTCGTTTCTACTTACTACCATGGCGAATACACGCATTTCAGATTAAATTTGAAAGTCGATTTTCTCGAAAACGAAGTCTCAAATGAGAAAATTTCATTGTATATTTTTGACTTATTTTTTCACATAGAATCACACCGTACCCGGTTGTACCACTAGTTACATAACACCCTGTATATTAGTGTCTAAAATTGTGAATTTGTATGAACATTTGCAGTCTATTTATAAATGTACAAAACTAACTTTAAACGTCGTAAAAGTTTAATTCACGCGAGGAAAATGGCAGAATCGTTTAACGCAATCCATTAAATATATGTGTGTACCTAGGTGTATAAATATACAAAGATTTATGAATGTTTGGTGTCTGCAGTCTCATTCATTTATAAAATGCAATATAGTGTACATCTGTAGATACATATTCATTCCAGCATGATTATTTATTGATAACATATAAAAATTGTAAAAGAAAGCCCTAGTTTGGAAAGGAGCTGGGCTAAACTTGGAAACTGAATATTTTCTGTGGAACTTGCTTTAGCTGTTTGGTCAAAGCTTTTGAGGGTTTCAAATAAGGGCGACGGCGATAAAGCAGAGCCAGGTTCAGAAAATCGCTTGAATGTATAAATCACGTTCGATGACGCAAGAAGTAAGATGGCATAAAGTACGAGGGAGGATAGAGATTTTAAAACATACTGGAACCTTCTGAACTTGAATGGAAATCTTCGAAAAAAAAAGAGATTTAAAACCAAGAAATAAATACTTTCTTAAGTCTCAAAAGAATTGAAAAAATATAGTAATTTATTGTTCCTCGATTAATGTGAAATTCATTTTCATTTGTAACATTTCTGCTGTGTAATGAACTTTCTAAATTGTTGGATTCTTATTTAATCATTTTATATTCTACGTAAAAGTGTTATTATGTACTCAACGTTTCATTTTAATAGAAGCTGGGATAAAATACCTTGGCAAGTGGTAGATGGAGGAGAAAAAGCAGTTACGAAGAAAAGATTGCAATTTATTCTCGGACACAATTCACTAAATTGTGACTGAAATGTCTATTACAATGTATTTCTGCTAAATTTATGTTTATATATTGTTAGTGTTCTTACTACTGCGCGTAACCATGAGTTTAGTAATAGCAGTAGTTATACAGTAACAGAGAGCATGGGAATAAATTGTTCTTTATTTTCGACATAAACTACAATTAATAAAATTACTCAGAATTACGATAACTTCGTAAAAGACACATTATTAAAATTCCTCTATTTCTATTAGCTTGAAGAATTAAGCAATAGCAATAATAAAAATTCTAGAGTTTAATAACTGTTATATTAAATAACACGTAAGAATATATTGTAGATGGAAATTAATTGCCAATTATTTATGAAATACGGTAAACACATACTTCAAATAGGGAATCGGAAGTTATTTACAACTTTACTTACTGGATATGAAGAGAGAAACAAAAATTCTTTATAATTTTCATTTTGTAAATAAATAAAGACTATTTTGCTATAAAAATAAATAGAATGGTAAGAGTAAATATATTAATAGTCACGTGAAATTTAAAGTAGGTAATTAAATTCAAGAAGGAAAATCACGTCCAACGATACGTTCCAAATCATTCAAGGAACAATAGAAGGAGCTAATTCCAGTAAAGGAGCTCGAAATTGGAATACTTTTGCAGGGTTGAGAGCCACTGTCTTAAAACAGCACTGTATGCCAGATCGATACTATGTCGGCTACCCTTAAACTCTGAAATGTGAACCGAAGCAAAAGCAAAAGACACGTCTAATTTTTAGTAATTATGATCTTACCAGACAGAATGTTATATAGTTGGTACTGCCGTTACTTGTCACGAACCGTTAACTTTGTGACTTGACAGACACGGTTTTATACTGTATAGCAAGTAGTTTCGAATTTTCATCGAATCACGGGGGGATAATTAAAATCGAGATTAGGTATCACGAATTGTTTAAACTTTTGGAAAGTTTTCTCGTTAGATTTTAACAATAATACGTACGGAAAATTTTCCCGTTACTGTTGAGAACGATATTACTGACATACTTGCAAGAGAAGAACTACCCTTAATAGAGAAATTAATAGAACTGAAGGGAGTGGTAGTATAATCATGGCTAAGATATTTGACGAACATGATAGAAGGAAAAATTGAATTAGCTTTAAAAGGATGTATTAATTATTATTTTACCGTGGATTTTATGCACTTCTTTTAACTTTCTGCAGTGTAATTTGTTCCAGAACAAACTGGATTATTAGAAAAAATGTCTGAATTTTCTCGTAGAGATCACTGAATTACCTTAACGGAAGGTTTTTTAAAATTTGTTCTTAATAGTATCATAAATCCCTTAACGAAGGAATTCTTACGTTATGTTTCTTTTTTCTTGTGACTAAAGGTACAGTAATGTTGAACTAAACGTTGCACTCTTTAATCTTATTAAGCCTGTACCTCATCTACGCTAACATTCAATGTTTATAACATGAAACATAGTAAATTTGTGGTAACGTCAAGAGAAATTGCAGAAAAATCTCTTCAATCTTATTTATAGATATCTAGAATTACTTCGGTGATCAAAATTAAGAGCAAATCGTTGGGTGAATCTTCGTGGCCCCGCTGCTAACTGCCCAAGATGAAGATTATACGGACAAGAGAATTCAGTATTACTAATTATAGCTATTCAATACAGTGATTGCTATAATTGCTGACGACTATTAGAGAATTTAATAGGTACCATGTTTGATGCGAAGAAAACAAAATGTTGAATATTTTCTCACATGAAACTGTACCCACGTTTCCTAAAAGTTTATTATTATACCTTATTGATCGTTCTATTAAAACTCTTCGTTCTTTATAACATAAATTTATATATAGCTGTTTTTACATTAAAAATAAACCATCACACCATGATGTGCTAATATCGTATGATAACATGCAACACTTTCAGTATAATTTTTCAAATTTATCAAGAATAATAGATTGTAAATTACTGAACACTGCCACAAGCACTTAATTGCATTCAGAAACTAATCTAATGTGTCTTATTTTAAGCTAATGTTAATTTGGTGCAATGTTTCTTATTAATCTCTAATATTTTGCGACAGAGAATACGCTGTCAATTATCTGCTTCACGATATGTTCATAACTTACGTATACAATCAAGCTATGAATATTTATGCAAATTCTCATTTTCATATCTAAATTTAGAAAAATTGGAGTAGAAAAACTTTGTTTCATCTATTAAGGGATTTACGAAGACGAAGACGAAGCGTTAATTTGTGAAATTATAAATATAGTAGCAATAACATTAACCTTTAGCTAAAGGGTTCAACTAAATATATTCTGGATTTTCCCTTTTTGTTTTGTTTCAGATGTTTAGTGAACATAGCATGGTGGTATTGTTTGCAATACCTTTGTACCTATGTATCTATAATTATTTTTCCTCAATGGTTATGTTTATTCGTTGTATCATGTTCTATTTTCGCGATGTCATCGATCAAACGGTCCTTAAAGATGGTAAACGATTATGGGTGCCTCAAAGTTAACGATTAAAACGCGCCACCGGCACGCAACTCGCGCACGAACGCATTACGATACCGTACGCTACTCTGAACTTTGATGTCGATTTAATTAACACCAGCATGAAGTCAGAACTCTAATTCGCAGCAGCGTCAAGAAACTCCGAAATTCGAAATGTTCCATACGAAAGTGCGCGAACTAATATTACAACAACTTTAGACACCAGGATAGAGTTGATTAAATATTAAGGTTAATGCTCTTAATTGAAATGATTTATTGAAACAAACTCTAAGGATTTCTATGTTGCAAGATGAATGCAAATTTCGTAATATTCACATTGGAACTATACAAAATAGACCAATAGAAGTTACCACGTAGATTATATTATCTATCACAGAAATGTGGAAAGAAGAGGAAACTGCGAGGAATATAAGCTGTTTAGTGTAAAAGCAATTATCATATAGTCATAATGTTCTTTTGAACAATAAAATTTTAATCGAAAAATTCTTTTTGTCCTTTCTTAGTTAAGGAGATACTTAATGTGATAAATTTAATTGGTTCACTCTGTATATGAAGATCAGATTTTCAATATTAAAAGAACACAGATACATGAGCAAACAATCGGTAGATGCTTGAAGAAAATGTTAAAATATTATATGTACTAATAAGTTATTCATTATCTTTTGGTAAACTCTGACCTGTTTCAAAAGAACTCAAGTACACACTACATCACGCTACTTTGATTGAAGAAAAAATCATACATGTATTGTAAATTTACATTTGATCACAACCTTATTAGAAACATAGGGGATTATTTATTGGTAGATTTAATGGATTGTTACGTATTGTGAATTACACTTATATTTGTAAGTGATTTCATCTCTAATTTATGTTGTAAGAAATATAATCTTTTATTAATTCCTAGTAAGAATTTAAAAAATGTTGAACAATGAATAAGCAATCTATTAAATGTGTTAAAGTATAACGTTAATCAAAGAATATATAATACCTTTAAAATGAAAATGTTTAGCGTACAGAGGGTGTAAAATAAGAAAGTTACTTTACAACATGAAAAAGACAATGTCAATGAAATTTTGTTCCATCTGAAGCACTTCTTAATATTAAACATTAAATTGGCAAATACACAAGTATGTACCAATATATCTATATTTGTTTATTTTAAAAATAGTAACCTTTAACAGTTTTTATAATAATATACGTAATAATAATGTTTCACAGTAAAAGACGACCCACCTACGAAATATGAAGTTAAAATAAATTGAATATACAAGGTGTCCCCACAATCGCGGTACAACTGGCTGGGTGGCGATTCTACAAGAAACAATAAACCAAAAAAAGAATAAATTTTGTTTGTTTGAAATTTCGTTTTCGAAAAATCGGATTTGAAAGTTAATCTGGAATGTCTGTATTTGTCATGGTGTAAGTAGAAATGGAATGCAATGATCAGACGCGGTAGTCAAGACCTATTCAATACTTGCACGCATAGACAGTAGATTTTCGAATTCGATTATCTCGAAAACGAAGCGCTAAATGAAAAAATGTTAATCTCTGTTTTCGACTTATTATTGCATGTAGAATCTCCATCCGGCCTGTATAGGATGATCCACTATTTGATGCAAAATTAAATCGAAAATTTAAAAAAGTTTCTATCAAGTATATTAGTATTTCAAGTTCTATTTTTGATAATTGATTATTCTTGAAATTTCTTCAGCATTTATCGTTGGTGTGTGATACACCTAATTAATATTTGTTTATTGCAACTGGAATTATTCCAAACATTTTAGTGAACTCCCGAGAATATCGTTTATGACACGAACATAAACGCATCCATACGATCGGATGCAGTTCGATTACGTTTTCCTCGCCATCATTCATACGGACACGCCTTTCTCGTTTAAAATTTCGACATTACGCTCCACAGATTCGGAGAAAAAGGATCGTAACTGACTTTTAGATTTATTCCTTCAGGGAATAGACAACGGACGCTTTAAACTGACGAATCTTCTAGTGATTCTATCGTCAACGCGCTGAAGTGTCTTATCTTCCTTTGAAGCATTGATTATTTAAATTATTTATTGCTATCTGGATGGTTTATTATGATCTGTGAATCTATAGTAAAAGGCTTTCGACGTAAATTGTACGTTATATTTATCCTATGTATTATTGTATATTATTTTCAACAACTTAGAAAATAAAGATTGTACTAAAGTTTAATACTCTTTATGTGTTATCATTAACATATTGAGATCCATAGTACAAAACATAAAATTTTGGAGGTAGTAAATTAAGGAGATAGTACAAAAAAAATGTTTTTCGCTTGAGGCTTACTTTGCGAGAAAATTGACTTTGTACATTCATCTGACCTGTATGTATTCGTGTCCACAGTAAGTCAAATCGATAGGTATTAGACAGACACGTTAGGAAAGTCCCATTGAAACATACGCGTATCCAACAGATTTTCAAAATGGATTTCCGCAAAAATTAAGCCTTGCACGAAAAGATTTTACTGTACAACTTCGACTTATTTTTGCATAAAGAATCATCGACTGTCTACTTGTTATGTGATTACGGTTACGATTTTCTTGTAGTAATTGGTTCTTGCATGTAAAAATGATCATTGCTGTTCCGAAATTATGTTCGACCAATCTGCTGCAACAATTACAGAAATATTACACGTTCAGTGTTAAATCAGTTTTATCTTAGGTACCTGTACGTGTTCGCAAAAGTTGTTCGTTAAAAGTGGGGAGACCACACGAATACAGCAGCATTTTTACGAGACAGAGAAAGGTGAAATTGGAGTGGTGAAATATGAAGTAATAATGCACGAAATATAGTGGAAGGGGTTGCGTCAAAAGTGGAAATCCTCCGATTTGAGGGCCGCAATATTAATATCGCAGAAGCGAGCGGGCGTAACATTTGCATATTTGTTCGGAGTTACAGATCTTGTGATGTATGTATTTCAGAAAGTTGCACGACACCGAGCCAGAACAGTCGCGGTTCGTTAAAACAGCCTACGGCTTAATATCGATTCAGACCCTCGACAAAGGATCTGGCACTGTTTGCACCCAGTTTACCCTCGATGAAAAGTTACACGAAAGTGTATGAGGAAATAAACCTGGTGTATACATATGTATACATATACAGGGTGTCTCATTTAACTTGATCACCTCAAATAATAAACTTAACGGTACACTTTATGAAAACTTTAAGGCGTGGAACTTAAATGGCATCAAGGGGCACATCACATAAGGTACGTGTTTTTTTTATGGGTGAAGGCATTTCACGGATTTCAAGGTCATCTTGATTTTTTTTAACTGAATGAACTATTTTTTGTATTATAGATCAATCGACTATCAAATTCTGCGTAAAAATGTGTTAACCTTCATACGCCCTAAGCTTAATAGTTAACGAGATATTTACAAATTAATTTTTAATATGAAACAGCATTTTTAATTTTTTCTGAAATAAGAATCCATAAACGTAACAACTTGATGAAAATACTTCAATTTATAAATTCAACTAATTTTTCGTTTTTTATGTTGCAATTAAAGTTGTGAACAATTTGGGGAAATGCATTGTTGAAGCATTTTAGGCATCGTTAGAAGGTAATACTAACCAGTCATTTTGACCACTTTGGTAGTTCTTGTATTTTACTTTACCCGTTTTCTATCTCCCTTCTAGTGTATTGTTCAATAAAATCAAAATGTTACTGTTATTACAATTATTATCCACTTTTTCCTGAGTAGGTACTGTATGATTTTTTAATCGTTGATTTGTATCAAAAGCAAATATACATTGTGAGCCAGAAGTAATAGGGTATAATAATAGTGGTAAAACAACAACAATACTAGTGAAATTATAGGAAGGACTAACTAAAAAGCGGCGGAACCTGGAAGCATTTCCATATAGGTATCGAGCAGTTAAGAGATAAAGTTATTTATTCTTTATTTCTATTTTATTAATTGTTACAAAGATCAAGAGGAAAATGCATAGTTGCCATTGAAGAATTAAGGTTACTTTATTTAATGCAATGAGTTTATTTATAGATTATTCACATCTACAGGTGGTGTAGAATACACGGGCAAAGTACAGTGTGCAGACAAACTATTTCTAAATCTTCCTTAACTAATGCATTTCTTTGTTTTACTAATGCATTACTAATGCATTTCTTTAATTGGGTCCAAACACTTATGCTTGTAAGTAAAATATAACTATACTATCGATTGTTAGTTCTTGTTTATAATATGCGGTTATATAAGATGGATATGAATCAAATTTTTACTTTTTCTGGTATAATTATTTCATTCATTGTTCTGAAACATTCAGTTTTCAGTTAACATAAAATTGAAATAATTAACCGAAGTGCTATTATTAGTATCGTTTTCATAGTACAAAACTGAAGAAATACAAAATTTTATTCAAACAAATATTTTATTATTCAGTTATGTAATAATTTTTCTTGTCCGAAATAATTATTTAGCGTACTGTATTATTTCATAATGTCAAAGGTAAAATGAGTAGTACCCATAACAAAAGTACAAGAAGTGGCCTATTAAGAATTGGCTTCGCTCGGCCAATAATAAAATAATAATAATCACAGTAAAGATAATGTACTACCCTAATACTTTCTGGGCCGCTCCGTTTTCACTTACACAAAGCCATAGTTTCACCTTTAGTTCGTCCGACGATCGGGTTCCGCGGGTAAACGGTATTCAGAAAGGCGAAAAATTTCCCGAGTTCCCTGAAAATATCTGGTCCAGGAGCTTTATCAGTGGGGTCGCATCCATCCAATTGCTTTCTCAATTTAACGCGTTCGCGTCATGTGATAGGCTGTCATGGACTGGCTTCGGCCAGATAGGGGCTGGGTACGCCAGGGTACAGTTTTCTCTGCACGTGTTCGATAACTTCTCGTGGGCTTCGTTCCGCGCTGCCGCAAAATGGGTCACCGATTGAAAATTGCCGGGTGTACATACTCGGTAGGTATCGCCGGCCGCGACCTGTCAACGTGCAACACCGATGACTTCGTATCGAGTGCGCTCCGCAAGGGGTGAGCCGTAAAATTAGGCCCCCCACCACACGCCCGTCCGACCACGGTGGCTGCGACACTGCGATACGATGTCCCGTCAACGCGCCACATCCAGCATCGCAAATTTATTATCGCATTATGATACGTTCAGCTGACTGGAATTGCTCGATTTAGACCGACGGATATTGATTTCCGTTTACGTAATTCATGGAGTACGTAACGTCGAGAAATTCACACCTCGAAGAACTTTCAATTCCTTTTCGGTGTTAATGGAGTTTTCGTACTTGTTGCCCCTCATAAAATGGAAGCTGTATTTACCCCCTTTTTTTAAGGCGAACCATAAATCGGAGATTTTTTGCATTTACAGTAATGTTGCGATGAGTGCAACGAACTCGGGTCCGTTTCGGAATATTCGTGGCAAAGGTTCTCGGCTCCTCATAAATTTAATTTCTGCACGAAGCCGAGCCTCTGCTTAGCTTCAGTGTACTCTGTTTTGAATGGTTCCAGAGGGTCCACCTCCTCAGTAGTGGGAATAACGCCGTTCTTCGTGTCGCATTCAACGAGGAATCACTGTATTTTATAGTGCAATAGAGGAATTAACACATTGAATACAGCATCAAAAATCGAAGGATGTCCCAGATGACGGATTTTTTGACAAAATGTAGGTATCATTTTATGCTACTCTTGATATTTTATAAGGTTTTAAACAGAAATAAAATTGTTTTTCATGAAAAGAAAGCATGACCGTGGACGCATACGTAACCAGCTATAGGAAAGGGAATATCGCCATGACGCGTATGTTTACGTCACCCGCATTGAATGTGTTAACAAATAATCTCAATTATTATGGGTAGAAATTACATGTATTAGATACGTATACCATTATTAGACTGCGGATTGTTATGCAATATGAAAGTTTCTAAAATAATTTATAAAGACCGGAGCAATCGTAGAAATTTATTTTCTCTCTTAATTATCGTATTGGGTTCAGAATAAAATAGAAAACTCGTTGCATCTGATGAAAGTTTTGTTTTTTACTGTATTTCATCGAACCTTATACGCTCTAAATGTATAAAATCCGCAGTCTAACCATTATTTTCGTAATGAGATAGTTCTATACAATACTTCCGAGAAGTAAGTTTTACATTTTCTAGCTGGAAAAGTAGTATCGAATCTTGGAGAATGACAGCAAATATAGTTCACGTAATAGAGATTTACATGGAAAAAATCATCTATAACTGTTAATGACAAGCAAAAAAAAATTTTAGGCATTTATAATGGTTATTCGTATCCAAAGTAATTCACACAAAGATATTAACTCTTATACCGTCACTTTTTAAATTGTGGTTATAACAGTTATGGTCTCTGAATTTAACTCACAGGTCTCGTATACCAACACGCAAATTCCGTCTTAGGGAATCAGCGAGGTATACGACACATTTAACAATGAAATATACACACACCGGACAGAATAATAGGAATTTCGCTTATCTACCTGCATTCGGTTAGAACATTGTTTGAAGATTATTCCGCTTTCGTTATTTTCACATCGTGGTCGATGAAGTTTCTCCGCTTTAATACACGCGATTATGCGCTGACAAAGGTTTTCAGATAATGTGATCGTAGAGGTCTTGGGCCGTGAAAATTAAATTTATACGTATCCAAACGTTTCGATTGTCAGGGTGGATTATATTTTATGAAACTGTAAACCTTTGAATGTTAATAATTAAGATATGCGTTCACTAAGTTGAACTCAGTTGTTTATAAATTTGTTAATGAATTATGCTTGCTTTATAGAACTCGTTGCGAAGAAAACTAGTTCTTTTGAAAAATATTGGCACATATTTTAGTAAAAGAAATCTAATGTGGATGTTTGAACTTGAACTTCTGGTTTAATGAAAGTAAATGTTATTAACGAGTAAAGCTTTTAGTATCCAACTTGACATCTATCAACACTATAAATGTGGTTACACTATATTGCAGAATAACAATAATATCATTTTATTTACACGTAATTGTTATATTTATTTAAAATAAAGAACAATGATTGATTCTTCACTATCGTATACTATTTGTCATTTTGAACTAGCTTTGTTGTTTTGCAAATTTTTAATTAATTTGACTTAGTTATTAGTAATAGGTAAACATACTTTGTCAATTTAGTTTTTACTTCAGCTGAATTTAATTTAAGGAACACTTATGTACCTACCACTTTTTGTGGACAGTGTACAAGGATTAATTTTTATCGCAGGGGCTCTTTAATACATACGTCATCTCTTTCTATAAATAAGAAGACTAGCTTTTCTACTTCGAAAAATCATAGTTTCACTTTCAAGTAAGTACCATTTTGCGAGAAATAAGTATTTTAAAGATATATAAGTATTTTAATGAATCTCTTTTGTTACTGACAAGATTTTTTTATCTTCAGGGTGAATTTAAGTTTAAATCGGTTATAATTAATATTTATTAATGTTAAAGTAATTAAATCAGTTATATCTAAAATTCGTGAATTCTTGTACTACATAATTTCACTTTTCAGTCTCTGTATTCCATAAGAACGAAAATAATAAAATGTGCCCTCATTTGTTAACTTACTTATGTTAATAACATTTCTGTAGTGTATTTATAAATCTACCAAGTACAGTAGAGCCTTCCGTATACGAACAACCTTTCTCCGAATACACTAATATTCGAACGTTCTGCTATCCAAACGTTCTGTTGTCGAAGCAGAGTATCTACCAGCAACAAATGTCTTCTTCTGTTGCAAATATCTAGTTCTTACACACAATTTATACTTGCCTCTGTTCGGTCGTATTCTACTCATTGTCAGTTACTTACATCGAAAAATTGCTTTAATTTAGCAGACAAAAAGATATGGGATCCATAAATGCTTGAATAAACTGTCAATTTTCTTGGTGTCTATTTCAATAAATGAAGTTTAGTATAGAAAAATTAATTGGACTATTATCAGTATTATCATCAAATAAGGATAACACCGATAAATACGACAGAAGAACTAAACATGAGATTAAAAAACAAATAGGAGTAAACAGATCCAGGATATCTTAAAGGAATTATTTTCAGTATGCCTAAACGATTGAAATGTGTGATAAAACAAAAAGGTAAGGCAACTAAACATTAAAAATATAAACATTAATTATAAACAATGCGCAAAGTGCAGATTTTGTAGGATGTTCAAATATTTTTGCAACGTAACAATTGGGTATGATCCCATTTAATCTTTAATAATGTATAATTATTTCAAATTAGTTAAATAAGCTATACATGTTTGTAACCTACAATAATTAAACTATTAAAAGACGCAATTTCGATTGCATTTCCTTCACAACTAATAATAATATACGGCCTCAAAGTTAAACATACATTAGTGTCCGAATCTTTTTGTAATTCACTGTATGTCTCCGTATTAGTGCGGATACGGAAGACTCTATTGTATCTGGATTTTCGTGAGTGGTTAGAGCATATCTCCAAAGGTCTACGCAAGAACTTTTAACGACCGTAAAACCAATCGAGGTTGCATGAAATTATCCGGTGCCACAAGTGTATTCGTGTTAAAATCAATTTGATTTATGGATCGTAGAGCCGGGGCGGCGGGTCTTGATTAAGAAAGTTTTTAAGTCAACATTTACGAAATGCCCGGTCGAAGATCGCGGGGATCCAAGGAATTAGAACTATCAACGTTATTAATCGGTACCTTGGCTCGAAAAGAACGGGCAAAACAGGAAATTAAATGACACTCCCGTCCGCGTCTGAGTTACCGAGATCGCGTGAAAAAGAGGTGCAGGGAAAAAAGATCGAGCTAAGAAAAATAGCAACTTACTTCGCTCCGATGTGCCCGAAGGTTGTAATTTGCCCTCAGCGGAAGTTCCGTGGTCCTCGTTCGACAGTGGGACGTAGTAAAAGTCACCCCCACGAGGCCACGAGCGTTACCGGTGGCCAACCATCCCTCCTGATAGTAATTTGTACGGTCTAGTTTCCATCCTTCGTCCTGTTAAATGAGAGAGGAACGATCGTTACTCCGTCGTCTGTGTTTACTGAAAAACGTCGGGGCTAATGATTTCCGGCAGCTTTCGAGCAACGATAAGATTAACATCGTATTTAACTATAATATCACTATTCGCAGTGGGTGGTCAAATTATTAGAGCCAAAGTATGAATTTATTTTCCCTTTTTGTGTTGACAAAGTCATGATGTACAAAAAAAAAAAAAAACTTAAATAGCAATTATCCACTGAAAATATACGAAGAAATTAAAGTTTGCTCATGCAATTAGGAAAATACAGTTAAAATAAAGTTAAAATTGCAGAACCGTCAAGTTACGCAGATGGCTTTAATAATTTGATCGCCCAGTGTAATTCGGTTTCAGTGGATGATCAAGTTATTAGTCACAGTACAGAAACTATAGTTTTTGTGTTTGTGCAGAAATGAAATCACGATATCAATGTTTCTATACTGGATCACTTTATACAATAATTACCCACCGAATAAAATTGTAAAATCGTCAGTTTATGCAAATGGTTTTAATAATTTGATCACTGTATTTTCAGTTAATTAAATAACTCTAATAATGGATTGGCATTTTTATTGCGAATTATTGGTACGTGAAACGAAACCGAAGAAGGAAACGTTTCGTTATTTTTTTTATACAACGATTTTCAATAATTAAACTGACCTTAATTCTTTTTTAGTGGACAATCAGACTTTCTTTTTGTTTCATGCAGGTGTCAATATTGCGTCCCAAAGTCCTTAACACGTATGTTTTAGTGGTTCACGACCTCACACGCTGAATTAACTTTCTATGAGTAGTTAGATTGATATAAAAAGATACTCGTATCAACAAATAATGGTCTATTAAAAATAAAGAAATATTAACGGAGGTAACGGAAAATGACGCAGATTTGTTTACAGATGTCAACTATTCGATGGCTAAATTTCGACTGACGATTCTAGCTGGATGTGACGATGAGAAAAGCTGCGAAGAAGGGAGACTCGTTGGCTAAGTCCTAACAAAATAGCAGGTGTTTCCTTTATGGCTAATTGGTAGCATCACCGTTGTAGGTGTGTCACATTCGAACGAGATAGAAAAATGGAAAAAGAAGCTTCCTTGCTTGCACTTACACATTATTTCTGTATTCCTGGAGTCAGTCTTTCTTTAAAATTAATAAAAGGCACCTATGTATATCAACCTAAGCGCACACTCCAGCTCTAATCTAAGGTATGGAATATCGTACAATATCACACAGTTCTTGGAAAGAAATCGTTTTAAAAACTGTTATATTTGTTTCCAAGAAAATCGGATAGACTTTACCCAAAAACGAAAAGATTTAGAATCACATTTTGGTATTATTATATTTTGCAATATCTCAGGCTCTTTATACAGCCTAAAAATGGATGAACACATGTTAAAAGGCTGTATCACCGCCTTATTAAGAAAATAGTACATTATTCATTGCTACACTTCATATTTTAAAACAAAAATGGAAAGTGAAGATCGGTATCTATTCCCAAAACTCTGGTTCTAAGGGTCTTCGAATATAACTATCCAGAAAGATAGACAGATTCGATGCACTGTAATTTAAATACACAGAGCTGTTTTTCCAGATATTTTACGGACATCCTGTATCGTGACAGAATAAGCAAAGTATTCATAACGTGCGACATATATTATTTTAACTTTCCGAATTTGCATGTACTAGGGTGTAAATTGAAGGTAGATACTCAAACGCCTAGAGCTTCCAAAATTCTCCACTAGGTTGTGATTTATTGTATCGTGACAGAATAAGCAGACTATTCATAACGCGCGGTATATATTATTTCAACCTTCCGAATTTAGGGAAATTCGTAGCGTTCATTTACTTCGGCTTTGAATGCATAAACCATCCTTGAATAAAAATCTGAAAGTCAAATCGCACAGGAAGATTGTACAAACGAATCTTTTCACGCACCAGATAATCGAGGTGCCGGCTCCATTTAATTAAAATTTCGTTCGTGGTCGCAAATGAACTAGTGGGACACATCTATGGAGAATCCCACATGGATTATTGTTGTGTGACTAGACCATTGTGAACGCATAAAAATCCAAAGTTCCATTTGCATGGAGAGTGTTGTGAAGAGATCCCATTACTATTGCTCTCGCAATTCTACTTGTTTATTTTCCCCTTTTTCCGTGAAAATGTTCGTTGAAGACGGTGAAATTCCCATTTAACAGCACCTTGTTCTTGTCACCATGATTACCTCCTTTTGAATAGCCTTGAATTTCAAAGTAGAAAAACGAATGTCAACATTAAAATTGGTCTTATGAAAGCATATTATGAAAACTAATAATTCGATTATTTCCATGTTTTTCTACGTAAAAATTTGTCTGCTTACAAAGAGAAAATAATGGTATAAGTTAGCGCAAACTAGATATTAGTAGTACATGTAAGTAACAGCAAATAATAATTAAAAAGAATTATACAGAATGATGTAGTGAACGAGTAACGAAAATTGTAGTTTAAGATTATTAATAAGAAAAATGTGTCGTACAAAGCGTCTCATTCTTTCGTTTATAACTTTCACTCACCAGGTCATGAACATAATTAAGAAGATTGTTTTCGTATGACATAATGAAAAATTATCTACACTTATTTGTATGTTTACTTACTAAATACGTATTTCTGTGAAAAAATACATTTTGGTCAGCTTTAATTCAATGTCTATACTTTTGACAGTATATTATTACTATGAATTATTATTAAATTAAATTATTTACTAACCCATAGCATAACACTGTCCTACAAATTTTAACCTTGGTTCTGTTGTGCAATATCTTATGTTTAAATCTATTTGTTTCAGATAAAATTTGAACGAACAGTAAAATCGTAATTACGTCTGGAACCATAAAAGAAGATTTACTTTCTTCATCCTTAACCGCAGGCCACTAGTTCATTTCACTATCACCACTTAGTGGAGAATTTTGGAAGCTCTAACCGTTTGAGTACCTTTAATTAACACCCTATTTCCGAGACGATAATGAAAAACAACATTCAGTTGATTATTAATAGTGTTACAAAGTTAGTCGCTGTTGGATTGTTCATCTCCGAGGCGACTGGTCTGTAGTTACGGTTTAACTTTAACGGGTTACCTCACGGGTACTCGGTTCAAATCAATAGTCCCAATTTAGATTAAAATTCTTCTCAAGTGATATAGCCTTTTAACAAGTTCATACGGAATGTTGTTTAAAGTAATTTAAAAAAGGCGATAAACTTCTTAATTATTTAATAATACAACTTAAGTATCTCATCAATGTTATATTTTAAATTAAAGTTCCCTAAATTACAAATGACTATATAAGAAACTCCAAAAACTTATCACGAATTTCCGCATGATCCGCTCTATAAAATTAGCGGTACAAAAAAGTAATTCAATGTTATTACTGTAATAGAGTGGTGACAATTTTTCTTTAATACAATTTCCGGCTGTTCCCTTTTTCTATAAGCAGCAGAGATTATTATTTTAAACTATTATTATTATTATTATTATTATTATTATATATATTACTATTATTTTAAACACCTCGTATAAATTTCGTGACCCATATAAATTAAAAAAAGTAATTCACAAAATTGAACCACAGTAAAACAACATTCAATAATTACAAAACCTACTACGAAGTGTATAAACACCACAATAACAATATTCCGTCGCAAAATCAATAACCAAAAATAATTTCGTTCAATAGGAAATCATTGGCCAGCGTACATCGGTCTCTAGTCTGAATCATTAAATTTTCCGTGCAATTTGCATTACGCCTCATTCAATATCGGTTGATATAGTTCCCGTCTCCTTTCGCGGCTGATGGTGTCCCGATATAGAAACGAGGGTAATCATTTCCACGATCGATCGGACAAGACCCGAATCGAAGCGATAACAGCTTCCCTGAACCATATAAAATTTGTATTCGACCAGATTTCGAGTCCACACGAATCGTGCCGGATTATTGTCGCGCGTACAGGTGGAGAGAGTGCCTATGCTACCTACCTAAACACGGCCGGGAGTGGCATTGCTATTCGTCGGCACGTAACTCTTCCACTTAAGCGCGGCCGCGTCAGGTGGCGGTTGGGGGGAAGGAGAAACTTCAATGTTAGAAGGGTTTCACCCTCAGACCTGTCATACATATGTAGGCGTAATTACTCTAGCCGGCGCGAACCCTTAGAAAACTAAGCGGCGTGGCACGGGTTGGGGGAAGGGTGGGGGTGGTTGATTTCGACTACCGGCGACGCTGCCAACTATTCGCTCCCGCTGTAACCGCCGCCGCGCGCCAGCGTTCCTTTTTCGTACAATGAATATAAAAGGTCTGACATCCTTTCAACGGCGTTCAATCGTGAAAAGGGAAACGACAAGGTTCTCTGAATTAACACGATGCCTCGTTTCCTTTCGTTTCGCGACTGATGCGAACATAATGCTCGTTTCACACGATACTCTTTAATTAGTAACTTTTCTGTTCGTCAAGTGTGCTAGGATTTTGATTGTCTGACCGGGTAATCGGTCGATATCATTTGTTAGGTTATTGTGTAATTCATTTTGTTTAGTAATACTTATGAGCATGGAATTGGCGTTGAATAATCGGGCTTTTGGAATCGTTGTACAGTTTTCGATTAATCTTCCGTATTAGGTTGTTAACTAAAAGGTCTGTGGACTGCTCGTAAGTGTTGCTAGGGTGTACAGAGGTTATGTTGCAAGCCGATTCTTTTTTTGTTTCTCACAAACTGATCATTTTACTATGACAAAATATGTCGACAAGTGCAATCTTGTAACCACAAGCATTTGTTTATTTTGATTTAAAATGGCACCTGATAAGAGCATATCCGTCATTGTATTGTGCTTTTCTTTAATTTGGAGAAGATGATAACAGGAACAAATCGATTCACTGAAGAACCCTATGGTAGTCGGGTTGTATCAGCAGACACATCTGAGAGATAGTTTCAACAATTCAAAAATGACGATTTCAATTTGAAAGACAAAGAACGCGTTGAGCGACCAGCAGAAATGGAAAGTAATGATTTGGAAGTACATATTGCTGAAAAAAGACTCGACCTAATCGACTAGTGAACTTACAAAGCACCTTGGAGATGTAAAATAAAAATACAAAAAATGTATATAATTTTATCAACTAGTGATGAAAATTATTGACAAAATAGAATATAAATTTTTTGAAATTCCACTTTGTTTAGATTTAGTCTTTGGAGGATAATAATGAAATAATTTATGCACATATTAAATTAGTACACTTAGATAAATTGACTGATATAAAATGTCATTGTCATAAGGAACTAGCGACAATAGAATTGAATAAACAAGTATACAATGCCGGTATTATAATGGGATTTTGTTCTCTTCTATTTTCTTCTGTTTGTAAATTTTCACCGTAATACATAAATGATTTGAAATATATCATAATATATGATAAATCATAAGAAATGAGTTGAAAATACATCATAATTGTAAATGAAAATGGTTGTTTGTACGATAAAGTAGTGCAGAATATTTTACGGGCGATAAACCGATAAACAGCGTTCCTTTGAGTTCCAATCTGAACAGTTGGCAACCTTCCCACTGATTGACTGAACACTTCAGCCCCAATTTATTGGCCACTTCACAATGTATCTTATTCGAGAACAATAAGTTGACTCGGCAATTAACTCTGTCCTCTTGACGCGAAGATCGCGTGACGGGAACAAAGAATTTTTTACCTTGTACGTACTATCAGATGAAAAAGCTGTATAAAAAGCACTCGTCTTGATCAGTGCAGTAGAATAGAGATGATTGGAATACAATTTTAAAACTATATATGTGACCTATTTTTATGAACTGTATGCTGTTGTCAGCATAAACTATTAAATACTAAAAGAAATTTATATAAAATATAACTTTCTGCAAAATGTAATTCTATTTAAACGTGTCATCGATTCATTTTTCAGCTTATTTTAAGGTTCTATAGTATAGAGTATTAGTATAAAAAAAGGGTTAACTGCAGTTCCGTTTTTAAAATTCATGATTCCTAAGACGTTGAATACAAATACAAATAAAATTGTAGACAAGGTAAGATTGTAAATAAAGTAACATGTCTCATTAATTCAAACAATGAAAAGATACAAACTTTAATATTTATATCTTTTAATATTTCATATTTATATTCTTTTGACTAAAAAATTCTAACACAAAATTACAAGAACTTTTTCTGGATTTAACTTACATTAAAATAAATTATTATCTTAATGTTATTTAATTATATTTTTTCTTACTAAATATCAATACTGAAAATGATAAATAAATTCTTGTTTTGTAAATTTCGGCTCGAGGTCACTATTTCAAAAATCCTACAAAATACTACCGAAGAATTCAAGCAAATTCTTCTACAGACATACTTACGATAACCTATACTTTCAGAAAATACAACAAAAAGAATCCACCTTTTGAAAGGTCTAGATTAAAATAACCCCTTAAGTGTTTACAAAAAAATTGTGTAACAACAGTCTTTTGTCTTCAATTCTAAATAAGAAATTCGATATTGCCCAGGGAATACTAAGAATTAATGTAACAAAATGTAAGGGTAATAAAGTGTCAACGAAAATATAAAAACAAATGCATATTGTGTTAACATACAGCATGAAAGAAGATATTATGACTCAACGCTTCTAGACATCCTTACGATGTAATATTATTTATCCTGTAATACTTATTTGAAAAATATTTTTATAAATTCGTTTGTTATATCTAAGTATGCACCTTGCGAAATAAATAAAAGAAAACGACATTCCAACAGACATTTTACGTTTCACATGGGAATTCACATTTGTTTATTACATTTAAGGTTTTCGTCGATGTATAGATACTCTACTTTATATAAACAAAGCGTTCTTTACAATACTCTCCATTACGAAGCAGTACACTTAACGAAAATTGTATTTGCAGTTTGCGGAAGTCCTCCAGCACTTTTCTTCCTGCGATCGTGTGTCTACAAGGCGAGTCATCGGTCTCCGGTGAAGTGGGAACTGTATCGGGTATTTGATATCCCTTTAATGGCCAGACTGAATAAAAGCCGTGTGAATAGTCGCGTTAGTTTTCAGAATATCCGATTTCGAGGGAACTGGTCTGTTTCGCTTTCAATACGGTACGTAAGTTTTTTATTAGGGCGTGACACGATGTATAAAGTTTATCACTATAACTACCGACGATAACTGTATATCTATTTCTGTCCGATCGATAAAAATGATAGTCGTTTTGAAAATATTCAAATATTATACATTGTTTCATATCACATTGAAAGTTGTGAAAGATCTGAGAAAATGCATTGTTGTAACATTTTAATCATTGTTATAAAAATGTTCCAACCAGTTAGTAAAACCGCTTTGGTACGTATAGTGTTAATAGTCGTGTAACATCCAGTGAACAAAAAACCATCTGTTTGTATCGTTGATATCAGTTTATTAAAATCAGCCGGTGATCCAATTTAATCTTCGTTGATGAAACTAAAATCGATATGCTGTCGCTATGGTTAATGGCTGAACAGTACAGTTTTTCTAAATTGACTGCATTATATTTTAAGTAGGTAACGAAACCTGGAATCATTTATTATGTAATACATTAACATACTTTATTAGTAAACCATGGATGTTTATACGGATTAAAATTTGTCGAGATTGTTTCATGGAACTCAGAATTAAACAGAAATGAATACTTTTTATTAAAAGTAATATTATATTACTAATATAAAATATTTAAATTATTTATTTGCAAACAACTATTCATTTATATTAAAATCATAATAAAATATTAATTAAATATAGTGCAACTAATATTTTATATTTAATTTTACTGTATTTAATACAGTTGTGTACGCCATAAATACATAGAAACTACCATTTATTTTTTTAGTATTATCGCGACCTTAATACACGCTGGGCAGGACATACATACGTAATAAGGTCGGAAAGTTACCGGCCTAACCTCAGTATCACTATGTAACTTTTATTTCTTCAAAGTTCTTTTGTGTGGTTTGTAGTTAATAATATAATCTAGTGTAGCTACACAGTAAGGTGCACGAGTTTCCGGTCTAACCCTCACTTAATGAAAGAGAATGAATTAATGAAACCTTTGTTTTAAAATATGATGTCCCTCCATTTTAACATTTAAAAATAATAATCAATAATATAAGATATTTACAATATTTGAACATATAATGAAGAACAAATGTATTTGTGCAATAAGAATATGAAAATGAAAGTAATTATATTTTTATATTATCAATTGCACACAAATATGTATACCATAAGTGTGTATATATTAGTAAGTAATAAGGCAAAGTATAATACTGATAACGTTAATTACACTATTAATACCTCTGTACAACACATGATTGTACTATATACATATTATATACACAGTGTTTCATATGTCTTGACCATCAAAAAAACATGGAAGGATATTAATGTATGTATTGTACCTAACCGAAAATGGAACAATCAGTATATTCACACACATCAATCTCACGGTGTACGAAAGTCTCGAACAAACATAAAATATACTGTATATATTCTATGTGATAGTTTGTAAATGGTTACTTTAAATAAATCATCAGGTACTACATAGCACACTTTCGTCCTTTCCTGTAAATTTAAAATTTACACTGGTACAGTTTTAAAAAATTCCGGTAAAAGACGAAAGCATTTATGCCATGTAATACCAGGTATTTTATTTAAATTAACCATTTACAGACTATTTCAGGTATGTAGTTTACATAGAGTATACAGTATATCTTATGTTTCTTTATCACTTTCAATAACTGTGAAATTGATGTGTGTAAATGATTGCTCCATTTCCGTTTAAGTACAATACATGCATTAATACTAATATTCTCCCTTGTTTCTGTGCTAGACAAGGTAACTGAAACGTGAAGTTAATGAAGCAACTCGCCCCATTCTGATGCTGTCGTGATTCAATGTCTATCATTTCATTTATGATCCACCCAATAATTGTTAAATGCTTTATGAACTCAACAGCTTGTCCCACCGGGACTAATTGTAATATTCAAAATGTTGACATTTCTGCCCAACGATTACGCATAATAATTAATGGAATATAATTCATAATTCGTTCCTCTTTCCTCTCATCCTACATCACAATTCAAATATTGAAGTTAGTAAGAGGTTACAAAGGTTTAGGCAAAGAAAATAACTGGGTGAGCATCAGGAAAGAGAGAACAAGGATTGCAACCTACATTTTAGTTTTTGCAGGTATAACTAAAATCGCTGTTAATTATTAATTATATAATTAATTATAAGGCTGGTGTATATGAAATTTCGGTTATACTGATTGGTATATTTGAATTGAAACGTCTTTATTGTTGGCACACTTTACCAAACACAATTTGTTTTACAGTAAAGCCATGTTTTAAAATTAATTAAAACAGACGAGATATCGAACTGACATTCGATTAAAATCCCTATGTGTACTTGCACTGAACAATTTTAAGTCAAACTGAAAAATAAGTTTCCAAATCATATATGGCGTCGGGCATAAATTACTTTTTAATATTTCTTCAATAATAATCTTCTAAGTATTAGTTTAAAAATAAAAAAATTACATTAAAGAATTCAATATTTTAATAATAATACTAATATGAGATACACGAGTTTCATTGAGGGACATACATAATCTCATTCACTTATTTAAATTGCACAGAATATTTTATGTCACTAAAAAAATCCGGTACTTTGTATGTGCCCATCTAATGAAATCTTTTCCGTTAAGTTACTATGTATTTACTGTATATTTTATACAATTATTCATCTGTTCAATATCGCCGCTACATAAGAGACCTCACTCTACCAACACTTGTTTCACACGCTGTTTGTATTCCTAGAGACTGATAGCTTCTTTGTGTTCTGTTTATACCTGCCCATATTGAAAGCGTTGAATTCTCACTACAACAAGAATGAGAACTTCTTCATGCAGCAAGTGCCTCGAAGAACAAAGGGAGTCACGATGGTTTAATCTGGAGAACAATAGACCTGTTCCTCTCGATGGATCCTCAAAACGAATCGGATTGCCGAACCTTCATCGATAGTCTCAAGAACGATTCGGAGATTTTGCATCAATTTTCCGTTATCAGCCAAAGCCAGTTTGGAAGGAAATCACGTATACGAATTTCACGTGTCACCGGTGGAAATGGATCAGATCGAACTTCTTATTCAAATGATTTCCGAATCGGTCCCATGGATCCTCTTCTAATACTGACTGTCCTATTTTCACGTGCCCTTATTCTTTCGTGTTTTTCTTGCGAGTCAGTGAAAACTCGATGAAACTTACGAATTGGAAACTTTAATTATTAAACAGTTCTAACAAGTCTTCACAATGCAAATCGGTAGTATTATCGGTATTTATTTCGTGGGCAGTTGGAGAAAATAAAATAAAATTACAAAGGTTTGAAATTCAGAGGTTGACACGCATATATTCAATTAACCACGAATATAACAGAAATGCTAAGTAACATTATGAAATACCGTTCATTGAGTGGTCAAAGTGTTAACCAGTCCGTGTAATTGTTCGTTCCCAGAACAAAAGTAGCCACCTCAGCGCTTCAATTTCATTGCATTTCGCTCGAAACTTTAAACATTTGTAACTTTTGAATAAATGAATTAAATGAATTTAATATTGAACAAATTATTTCCGAAAAAATGATTCTTTTGTAGTATAAATTGTAGATACCATTGACTTTGTTACATGCACCAATGATTAACCCCCCTCATTACTGTTTTCAATAAACTGGAAATACAGTTTAAATTCCACATTTTCAAAATATTATTTAGTTTCTGAAATAAAGTCTGACAATTCAGTTTGCAAAACACAAAAAAGAAGAATAATACATATAAGTGGCATTTAGAAAGAATAAAGTCCAGTTCACAAATAATAATTTAATTTAAAATGTTATAGTCTTTGTTCCTGTTATTTGTTTTTTTTCTGTAATCCAAACTAAGAGTCTCGCTTAATTGTGAAATGAATATGATACGGAAGTTGACATCAATCATTTATTTCTCAAATTAACGAATTTATTAATTTCAAAAGATATATGATATTTTTCATATAAGGTAACATTTCCAATCCTCGAAAATATACGTTATAGTTTCACACTCTTCCGCAACAGAAGAGACAAAATAATCACATATATGTATACAAAAACTTTCCTAGACTTAATTTAGAGCACGATAGAAAATCCCAATTTTTTTCTACTTGATCAGTATATTAGTCTACACAAGAGTTGGTACCAGGATAATTACGTTTTGCTGGATTTTACCCATTACACATTTCCATACCCTTTTTACGCATTTTGTGTTCTTTTTCTCTATCTTATTGCGCTAACTTCGTATAGTGGAACAAATTCAGATTGTAAAATGTCAAGTGGGACACTTCATATATGCTTTGTCTTCATTTTATTGGCGTGTACGCATTCAACGTCGTTGTACGATCGACCATGTTGTGTTCGACCAGCTCCGAGTTTACACATCCATAACGAAGTAGGGTTAATTCGATCTGCAAAGTTTGATGCGCAGCGGGGACGCAATCGATCAGAATTCATTACGCCTCCTATGTTCCTTGATCGACGAATTCTGCTAATTCGTTGACTACTTCCCTTTCCGGAACTAATCGTTGATTAACGATTCGGTAAAATCGTTTTCCGCGCCAGTTACGACGATGAAAAGGTATCGCGCTAATCTAGCTCTATTACTGGAGGGAATAATTAGATTACAGCCGAATGATGGAATCGATTCGAACGAGTTCACAGAGTACTTTAGGTTCAAATTCGTTCAATCATCTGTTTGTGTCTGACCCTTTCCTATTACAGCTCTATCCTTGCGAATAAAAATCGACATTGTCCATGTCCGAATCATTTTCTATATGTATATCTCGTTAACCCTCGTGCACTGTTCGGATCAATTTGACCCGAAGCCAATGTTCGATTCTTAGTTACATTTTTTATTACAGAAATTTGTAAATTAATGTGACATTAATAGCTTACATACATATATTATAATGTAGCGATAGGCAAATATATTTCTTTAATTTGATATTAATTGAGGTCCTATTTAATTCAAGTTAGAGGGTTATAGTACTCTATACATAAGCGTTGCTGGTTTGTTTACAGTATTCACAAGGCAGTCCATAAGAAAATAGCTAATTCTAGATGTTACCTTTTCGAAATATACTGTCAACGCGTTGATTGCCATGGTGGTCATTGGTGAACGGCATCGTTAAATTAACATTTAGTAAAATTTAGTAAAAAGGAATTTAGTAAAATATTATCGCAATAGTAAAATGGTGGGCAGTGAAGATGTTAAAGATTTAAGTAAGCACATGAGTACCAGACAAAAGATTCGGTCTATAAGTACATAGTCAGCATTGGTTCTCCAACGAAGTATCAGACTAATTTTCATATATTAATTAACTTATGTTTTTAATATTGCTGAGAATTATATAATATTATTGAATAACATTTGATACTACTGAACACGTATGCATTAAATTGAAATCTTTAACATGCTTATAAAATACTACTATATTACATAGTATAAATTGAAAATGATGTGAAACAACTACATTCACTTGTAATTTAGTTAGATATCACGTATTGCTTGAACTAACTGTTTACGAATCGCATAATAAAAGGGGTGAAGGGAAATAATGTTCAAATAAGCTTTTTAATTTACGCATAAAAGTTTGTCAATATCATGTAAAATGAAATAAAACAATCATAAAAATAAGTAGAAAATAAATCAGTAATATGGAGCTTTGGAAAATTTGATAAATTACATTAAATGTATATAAAATAAAAATTATAAAATTAGGGAAGTTATTTCCTAAAGGTCTTTCATGCGTAAAAGATTTTATTTATGTCTTCTAGCGAAAAATTTAAAACACTCCCAACTTCGGTACATATAAACGTTCTAGGCTAACGATTCTAAAGTAGCCAATGTTTCACTTCGATTCCATCGAAAGAGAACAGGTTAATAAAAAAAGAAAAGAAAGACGGGCATGGTACCAGACTGGGTAAAACAAACTTTCTTTTTAAACGCATGCTTTAATTTTGCCATGTTGCTTTCCAACATCGCGGTGTTGGATGTTGTGCCGTTAATAAAGCAGAAAGTTTGCACGACTTCCGAAGTTATTATAGTTCCCCGTGGCGCGTGTAACGCGTTACATCGCAAGACTAAAATTTGTGTCGACATGATTATTGTCCTGTCAGCGTCATTATACGTTATCGATACTACATCGAAATTTCATGGGAATCCTATTAATGATCCTTGTATTAAATTGGTATACATGATGAAGCACTTGGCTTGAGAACCTTCAATTACTTGACTCTACACGGTTTGTCCCACAGGTTTCCAAATTGAAGTTAAAACAATTTTTCGTATAATATTCACGCTTTTTAACAGCAATTATTGAAAGTAGTTTCTTTGTGAAATGATATACTGTTCATGATAATTGTACAAACACTGAAAATAGCTCTGGTAATTCTTCTTCAAGATGACGGAGAAAATAAACGTCGAAGCCCTCTGAATTTCAAAATGATTTTAGATTGTCGTTTCATGGTCTTCGTTTCCAATTTGAGTAATAGGAGTTAGTTTGATGTAGCTGAATTGGACGAATAGAGTAGATAATCAAACTTCGAGAAACCTTTTCAGACCACAATGTTGTGTAAACTTATGACTCGCGAAGCCAAAAGTTTGGACCCTCTTTCTTTCCGCCATTTTCAAGAATAATTATCAGAGCCATTTTCAGAGTTTCTGTAATTATTACGAAGAGTATACCTTTTTAAAAGAAACTATTTTTAATATTTGATAATGAAGAGTATCATCATTTTACGGAAAAATGCTGTTTTAATTTCAAGTTGAAAACTTTTGGGAGGACCGTGTATGTGCAGGAAAATATCCCATGCTGAACTAAAAAACACAAGATGCTTTCGGTATTCTGAACGCAATTTATACTGGTTTCAAACTTCTGCTGTAAATGAATTTAATACATAGCGAATGTAAATTCTCTGTACCTTCACAATATTTACGATCAAATTATTTTAGATACAATAGAGGTAAAGATCTAGGTATTGATTGTATAACAGATTGTTTCGGTTTGTGCACATTTTGAAATTATACATGTAGTGATTCCCCTATCTACGTAGGTTTACTTTTATTGTATTTTTAATTGTGCATTACATTTCATATCATTTTTAATTGCGTATACTATTATGTTACCACATAGATGTTTTGGCAATGCCGATATTATACTAAATAATGAAAATGCTTCTCTCGTTATTTCGTGTAAAACAAAATGATTTACAAGAATCAAGAAAAATAATTATGCCCGTTGATATACCTATATTTTTATAAAACATAATAATGTAACTTTTTTAAGCCCATAGTTTATTTCCAGAAGACGTAGTAGTGTATTTCCATAGTTTATGCAATTTCATATTTTTCTTGTTCAATTCACAGCAGATGAATTAGTTAAAGTTTAATCTTCTATTCCGGGCTTCATTAGGTTAAAGGTAAAATAAAAACTATACTTGACTTTATTAAAAAGTCTAGTTGTTACAATATCTTCTATAAAGATTCTGTTTTTGGATAATTGTTTTGTCGAATATTCTTAACAATAAAATTAATTAATATAATTCAGTTATTAAAACTGTCAATTGTAATGATTAATTTTTAATCATCCCTTTATAGCAGTAATGTACTTATATTTATTGCGCAATACGTATGTTACGCTCACTGCAACTAAATATGTACATAAAGAATTAAGCCAATACTGGTAATACATTAATCAAAATGGTATTGAGTGAAAAAAAAAGAGTTCATGGATGAATTATTAATCAGTTACGTTTGTTTACCAAAATCTGTTCTACCGTACCGTGGATAGCGTGACTAAATATCGCCGTACGTTTAAAACACCAGTAATTCCGGTGTTTAAACTATAGGCGTCACATGGAACAACGAACGCGATTTTCCAGGACAAATGATGTATGCTATTGCAGAATCAGCGGCGGCCAGCATTTGAATCGATATTATGTATAGAGAATCGTGATGCTCTCAGTACGAATCTGGTTCAAATAAATACTATTACTCTTTCAGGACATTTTCAGACACCCTATACTTTGATTTTTCACGGAGTGAAAAACTTACTGAATGATTTTCAACAATAAACTCTTAAAGAGTTTTAGTCTATATTTTTTCTAAACGAGAATTTAATTGTTTAAGATTATTCAGTAGATTACTGTATAATTTATAATGTATGTTGAAGTTTTCTATGTGCACTTTTACAAGATATAATAAATGAATTTGTACTAATAATATTGTACTATGTCGACTTCTTTTGGCATAAAGATTCTGCTTACATGCATTTCACTATTAATACTGTATACTACCTGTAGTAAATATGTTTCAAATGGCAATATTTTTTAGAAAAATTATCCCCTTCTATCAGATATGCACTACTGCAACTTGATATATCATTTAAACTGTACAATAACCTCTAGGAAAAAGTGAATATTTGTAAAGTCTCGCACCCGATCATGAAAATTCTGGGGTATACAGGATGGTCCTTTATTGCTGAAACAACCGTCAAGCGCATGATTCTTTATGAAAAGATAAGTGGATAATCTGGAATATATCGTGAACATTTTCCACTCCATACTAAATAAAATCGGCTTTGAAAAATAATTTGATACACATACGTATTCCTACTTACATTAAGTAGAAACGACAAGTGCTGATCAGACACGTTAGTCGAATTGTGCACAACAGCCTTGCAAATGAATGCAACAAACTTTCACAGTATTATTACAATTAATATTACTATTATATTATAGACTACTATTGCAAAATTATTATTATTAGTGTAAAATTTCCCGGACATTCAACGCTGATGAACTATTTTCCCCGAGTCACAAAGCTCTACTTTAAAATTTTTCACTGCAAATTTCCAACATATCTTTTCATAAAAAATCATTATTATCGATTGTAACATCAATAGATCATCCTCTATAATTTTAGACATTGATTACACAATACTTTTACATTCAGATAAATATTGAGTCGAATGAAAAGTTTTTACCTACTTTTGTTATTAAATCCAATGGAGTATTTCAACAATATACGATTCTAACATATTAAACTTCGTCGTGAGTACCTACTCAAGTAACAATGCGATGAGTTACAGCAATTATTGCCTTAAATCAGTTGCATCTACTGCCTTTATATTATAAATCACATTAGATGCATTCGAACCTTACTGACATTTTCTCCATACATTTGATAAACATTGTTTACTGTTTATGTGATAATAGTCCCGATCAGTAGTAACTTCTGAAACTCATAAAATAATGCTCTACGAATATATTAGATCGTTAACTAAGTTCTGTGGGTTCTTTATCTTAAAATATTTATTAAAATAATACCTTACAATGTTTATAATTTTAATTTGAGTTTCATAACTCCAAGCTGCTTAGCAAGTTCACTAGTCGATTGGACCGGGTCTTTGTTCAACAACACTTGCAAAACATTATTTTCCATTTCTACTGGACATCCAACGCATTCTTTACCCTTTAAGTTGAAATTGCAATTTTTCTATCGTTGAAACCATCTCTCAAAAGTGTCTGCAGCTACAACTCCACTACCATAAACTTTTTTAATCAACCGTTTCTTTGTGCTGCGGTTTTCTTCATATTAAAAAACAGCAAAATATAATGACAGATATGCTTTTTGTCAGATATCATGTTAAATCAAAATAGGCAAATGTTTTTTACTACAACATTGAACTTATCGATGTACTTCGTTATAGTAGAATGGTCAGTTTTTGCGAAACAAAAAAAGTGTACCCTACCACCACTTACGAGCGGCCTGCAGAACTTAGTTAATGACCACGTATTTCCCCCGACAATTTCGGACGATTTTACAGCGAGAAGAGAACCAGGAAACTCAAAATACGACTATAAAGCAAGTACATGATCGATTATCAGACTAAACGATGAAAACGAGAGCGTAAAAACGTTCCGTTCAATCCAATGATTACCCAAAAATAATTCCCTCCTAATACCACCAACGACATCGAAAGGTATTCAGCAACCCAAAGCGACACGACCTTCGGGTGACCTCTGACACGGAAATGTTCTTGTAAATTTGGCGCGGTTCCTACAAGCGTGCATCAACGTGGAGGCATTGAGAATCGATAAATGTGGCATTCCCACCGCGGCAAACGTAATCTTTCCTTGTTGTCCCGCGCCGTTGCTGGTTCAACTTCAGTGTCATTCGGTGCCACTCGTGCCTACGTAAGTCGTGCAGAAGTGCAGGGCGCGACAATGCCGGGGCGAAAAGGAAAAGCTTCGCGGCGAACCGCTGTTCAGACCGCTGAAAAGATCTAATCGAGACACCGAGCACGAACTTCATCTTCACCCGTGTACGGCTCGGGGAACGTACCAAACACGTTCGCCTCGTCTGAACCCTCCGAATTTTCCTGGCTACCCTCGACTCCTAAGCCGCTTCCACGCCGACGGATCCGCCTCACCCTGACGGATTCCAATCTCCACCCCGCTTTTGATGCGGTCTCGAAAACTCCCTCTCTCTCTTTCTCTCACCCCGGGTATTATTAACTGGGCTCGCCAAACGTCGAAATCCCAACGGAGTCGCGCGAACGCCCCCTCCAGGCTCGTAGAAACACGGTAAAAAATCCTCTGTTTTGTCTGGCGTCGCGTTTCCGCTTTGTTTATTAGACGTGCGCGCTCGTCCTCGCATCGGCGGTGTGTTTCATTTCGAAATATTCCGCGGCAGGTTTCCGCCGGAAATCACGCAGCGCTCGCGTCTAACGAAACAACTTCGATAATTAATCCCTGGACGGCCCTGTACTCCGACTGCTGGTTTTATATCTCTACGCCCACGTTGGAACTTTTTGTTCCGTGCGAGGGACAAAGTCGCGTTGAAACGACGACTTCGTTCGCTGCTTTGCCCTAATACGTGACTTCTTGGAGTGTTCCTCGTGTGGGTTGAACGAGGAACTCGAGTAATGACTGACAATGTGGACTGTCATGATCCATTGATGGTTTAGGCATGGGCGACGACCCTCGAAGACATTTCGGTCTACACTAAACGCCAAATAAGAGCATAACTGTTTCGCGCATCTTGAATGAGCATAAGAGGTCTCTCGAACCCCTGCTTACCCCACTTTCTCGCTTTCTGTAACAGGGACGATAGAATTTGTCATACACCGGGTGACACAATCAAGTATTTCTCAAGAAATGAATACTTTTGAATGGCACGTTTGTACTTCACAGTCACTGTATGAAGCTACACGAAGCATAATGATGCTCAATTGTTTAAGACGTTGGTAAGTAAGGTAACCGAGAGGAATATGCGCAGACAAGACCGAAATTCGTCATTTCGCAGTTATGGTCTTATTTGGTTTTTAGTGTACATCGGTTTCATTTTTTGTAAACATTTAGAACGATTAACTTCGACGAACTTTTTATGTGTAACTGTGGTTCTGATTATACGTACGCTGGACGAAATTTATTAGTAACGAAACACTATTGTTTTTAATAAAAAATGTTAAGTAGTTCGTTAATGCAATTAATGGATAGCTTAGTAATAACTACAGAAGGATAGGAAATAGGAAAGAACCGTTACATTTTTTTTATGAACTAGGTATCTATAATAATTTAGAGGTATATATAGAATTCTGTTTTGTTTTTCTTTTACTTCGGCTGGATTGCGATACGATAATGCATAGCATCGTGGGAGCTCCCTAATCGAACGCAGTACGGTCTTTGATGTTATAGGATAGTTTTCTCCAGACCTAACCCAGACCTGAATAACTTGGCTGGTATTGGTGATAGGAAAAAATGCACGAGGCCAAAATTATTTGGTATCGAGGGGCTGATCATCCGATGTTACTAGTTTTTTGATAGGTGGAGGCGTCAAGGAGATATGAAGGTCATTTCTGTTTTCTTAAATGGAACGGTATGTTTTTTTACTTACATTCTGATAGAGTATTTCAAAACGAATACAATGACCTATTGGAAAGGTCATTCGTGGTCTGGGTTAAGCCTATTGTGATGGAAATTAATTTATTTTGAGAAAAAAAAACTATTGTTGATATTATTACTTCATCTCTGTCTCGTAATTTCTTGTTATGGGTCGTTGAATGAAAATAAACATTCAATCACGCTGTACGCTTCATCTGTACATACTATGATTAGTCGTTTATGAGAATCTCTGCCGAGCGAAGTGTATCTCAAGTTTCCGAAATGCGTTATTAAATAGCGGAGAAAGTAGATATGGTTTTTGTTTATGGGGAATGTCACCAAATTGTAAGAGATGCGGTCCGTTTGTATGCTGAACGGTTTCCCGAACGTGTCACACCTTCACGAAGTAAATTGTCTTTAGTGAAATTATTCAATTCCGATTGATAGAACACCTTTCCAAAATTGACGTTTTTTGAGATTTCAAGGTTATCTGCATTTTTTTGTTGCATAAGACCTTTTTTTCTAGATAGTATTGTAGAGTATTCTATGAAAAATTCAGCATGCTATACTTTTATGACCATGAAATAACTTTGATCGTGAAAAATTGCTACAAATTTCTTTTATATTCATTATAAATTAAGAATATCCCAAGTTGTTCTTCGATTGTGAACATGATAAATTACTTTATCTCTGCAGAATCATGACTGATATTAGAAAAGTGCTAGTGTTCACATTTCTCCGAAACTATTTCTGTTGCACGTTTCACACTACCTTATCGTTTCTGAAGATGTTTCGATGAAGTCCAGACCGACAACTTTGAGCACTTGTTGTAACAATATGAAAGGCAATGAGTGAGTATTCTTGCAAACAGATTCAATCACAGATTTTATGCTGCTTTTAAGAGAAATCAGGTTCATTTCAATAATTAGATAACGATATACCTTCTATTCTGGGAAAAATATTGAAGTTAACAAAAGCGTAATTTACTATAAAATACTATATCGAAAAATTATTCCAAAGGAAGAAGAAAATTCGGATGACTGAAATTTCGAAGAAATGACCTTTGGAAAGATGTTCTATCAATCGTAATATACACCCCTTCCAATCGAACAAATCCACCAAAAACAGTTATTCTTAAAAGTTGCAATGATATTTTAGATTTATTTTATACTTCCTAAGATAGTTAAGTTGCAAATTTATATGTATGCTTAGATCTATAGCTGTGCTGAAACAGGCCTACGCATGATTTGATAAAATTAAATATCCTCCTTTGCTGATCATTAGTATATTTCTTTCCACACAACTTTCAACTGACTTCGGTTTTAGTGCGTTAATATAATTATTTGAAGCCATATAGACCCCTATTATTTCATCAAGCTTCTAACACCACAAATAATTAAATTGATTTACATTTAGAAATTAATATAATTTAAATTAGACGGAATTTTATTTTCTATGCTTCTCTGAAAAACTTTAATAGACTAAGTAGACACTAACTACTCTCTAAAAACTGTGTCCTTTTTTTCAAAAACAGGTATAATACTATTTAATCCACAATACTTTATTTTCCATTACGCTTCTACAAAAGGCTTTTAAAAAAGCATAACACTTGAGTAACAAATCAGTACCTACATGGAAATTTACAAGTTTGCATCAAATTGTATTCAACTACAAATAAGAAACAGCCAACTGTAATTCCTTGTCCAATAGGAAATGACTGTTTAACCAATTTACACAGAATATAGTAACTCCATTCAACATTTCCGTCAAACTTCTTAAACGCACGATCGCACAAAACTTCCAAGATTGAGAGTTGCAAACGTCGTACTAAATCAATGACCAATGCCTACATTTAATGGTAGTTTTCAGTTCTAGATGTCACTTTTCCCACAACTTGAATATAAAACATAATACGGAGGCAGACCGAATGGTGTAGCTCTATTGTCTCCTTTCAGGCTATTGTCTACAGTTTCTACGACACGCGTCGCGTTGAAAAGCGACGTTCCTGATCATCTTTAGCATCTGCATTTCTAAGATAACTACGGTCTCTGTCGCGACGATCTAAAAATTCATCGGTAAAATGGCTACAGAATGAAAAAGGCTAACAAATCCAAAAACGTGTCGGCGTTTACGTCACTCAACGTTGCTGAATTAGCTACCGCTAACGCAACCTTATCGCGCGGTATTATTGGTTCATTGTTAATATCCGCACATACGTCTAACAATTTTCGAATATTTTCCCCTTCCAATATTGCATCGTATCGTCGTTGTTATAACAAGGAATCTTTACGACCAATCGAGTTTACTTTCCAAACAAAGAACACACAATTCAATCGTAATAAACGATCCGTTCTTTCCCTCCCACCGCTTCAGCATGATGCGAGCCACATGGGAAATTACAGTTCTACGTCTAATAACACGCTATTTGGTATTACCGTACCGCTCTAATAACGCACCGCAATTTTCAATAACCTTGTAAAGAACAAATCACCTACCTCCGGTGATTCGTCCGGTACCTTGCCCATCCAGCTAAGCGACAGGATGTTGCAGTCGCACTTGGCATTGTTGTTCTTCTCGAAATGCAAATGCATGATCGTGTAACTGGATCACGATGGACGTTGGAATTATTCGTCAAGCCATCGAAACCCGCACCCAAATCGCGATTGTCACTCAGCTAAGAAGGAGCACCACACGCGACCCTCTAATACCATTAGTCCCCTATTAGTATTCTTGGGTCTGAAGATCTTAGGTCGATGATCGTACTAGCGGCCAAACTCCTTCACGCGTTTCTGGCCAAACACAGGACAAATGACTGGATCATAGTACTAGTATCTTGCACCGATTTTCTCGATTTGGTACAACCGATTGTTTCCAGCGAAATCTCGCGATCAGAGGCGTTCAAGTGTCCTATATGCAGACCATGTCTTCGCGTATAATTCGTCGAGCATGCGAACGAACCGCTTTGGATGAAACGATTTCTATGGAACCAACGTGTCAACGGATCAGGTCGAACTTGCGGCGAGCTTTTCATGCGAAGTCATTTGTTTGGCATCGTGGACGCCATTTTGTAGCCAGCTATAACTCCACCACCCCCGTATAGAAACCTTCCGATGATACGATGCAACGCGACAGGACACGCGTGAACGAGCGAGTGAGCTTCGTGAGCTTTCGTCGCGACCGTACGTCCGACTGAAAGCTCGGCCGGAGCTGCCACGCACGAGGCACCCTCGCGTTCTGTGACCGTATTGATTGCGTTCCGTTCTTGCCTGCTTTCCTGGCCACCTAACGGTATGTGGCCGTGTTAAATTTGCACCGCAAGCTTTTGCGCGCTACCAACACGGTTGTGGAAAATGCGCTGACAAAATGGTCCTGGGGTTACTTTCTTTCAAATGTTACAAATCGATGCCGTAGATAAGATAATGGGATTCGAATGTTTTGGGCGTTAATACGGTGTTTTCCACTGGCCCCATGAAAAGAAGTTCGTCGTATGACCCACTTGTATGGATTTCTATCGGGACCAAAATCTATTGGAGATTATGGTCCTGGACGATTTATAGAACTTGCATCGAATCGTTCAAATGAATAGTAGGTACTGTTTATCTTAATGTTGCAGGCGCAACTATTGAATACCAAGTTCATTATAGAATTGCAATCATATAAAAATTAACACATTTTCCTGATTTTCAGTCTGTAATGCTACTTAATGTATGATATACATTAGTAATCACGACCTTTTTAATATATAAGATAACATTATTGTGGAGTGTGCTGAAAATTTTTAATATTAACTCAAGGTCAAAGAAACATAGTCTAAAGGAACGCTTAATTATTAACATTTTGATCCTTGTTTTGCAATTACCTCAATTATTACAGTTTACTAGTAATAATAATTATTCCTAAAAATATTTTAAGAACGTTTAATGAATCTTCTAGTAAATTTATATCTATATTAATACAAAGGTTGAATGGAAATTTATCCCAACACTACGTATTTTCAGAATTATTTGCCATTTTTGTTTGAAACATTGTAAAAAGTTAATCATTTGATTTTGTATACGAAATCTTTCTTATAATACCAGAATGAGAAAACTGTTAAAAGCAACATTACTATGCTTGATTTCTACATTTACATAAAATAGGCGCATATAAATAAATAAAATTTGAATATTGCAATTTATTGTACCTTATGATAAATTAAGTACGAATGCTTATTAACTATTTACTATTGAAAAATTTTGCTTTTGTCTTTTATATCTTTATTATAGAGAAACTAAAAAAACATTAAAATACTCAACTATTATAGTAACTTCTGTTCAATAAAGTACGAATATAATTAAATACATAATGACAATAGCTTACACCATAATTTCGAACGTTAACAAACTTACAGTGCACTCGTTAATAGCAGAAAATTCAATTTTACTTAGCATGGAACATGTAGTACTAACAATATTGATCAAGTTGATTGAAGTACGAGAGAAAAGTAAATGCAATAAGAGCGTTACTTTGTTCGTCCAACTTATTTTTCTTCATCTTGTCTTGTAAGTATCTTTCCGAAAAATATCAAGCCTAAGTTAAGCTTCGTTCTAAAATCAATGTTTGTTAAATAGTAAAAATTTATTGCATGCATCTGATTATTGCTGTTTGACTATACGCAAGAACGGAATTGTTAGTATATTTTTAGAGCAAGCAAATTCTTAGTATCTCTTAAACACAATTAGAATAACCTTCACTGAAATTCTTCCCTCGAATTTATTACGGAAATCTATGTATCGTTCAATCGAAATTGCGGCAGAAATGTCAGATAAAATAAAATTTCGAAATACATGTTAGATAATATATTCCAATTTAAAAAATATTCATTAATCTTTGTAAGAAACTATTCATTTTTTTATATTTACATGTAGGCATTATAATACTAAAGTTTTGACTTATGTTAGTACTTAATTTTCAATGTAATTTTCGTGTATAGGAATTAAAATTATTCAAAAATTAATAGAACCATTTTAACTTTTAATTTTAATAAAATGTTCAATGTATTTTTATGATTTCAAACATTAAAAGTTGTTGTTTTCATTACAAAATTTCATTAGAAAATCTGTTTTTTATTTTATAACGAAAAATATCACATCATTTTTTAAATATGCGAGTAAGATATAATAAAATTCTAATGCCATCTTAAAAACTTAACAAAAACTATGTACTTTTCAAATAAACAGTATAATATTGATTGTGAGAAAAATTCATTTCTTTCAATTTTTTATATCCGGTGCTACTGGAAAGTTAATAATTAATATTGCTTTGATACCTAAACAAGTAAATTTGTATTTAATAAGTAAAGAGGAGACCTTAGACTCAAAGCCAAAAGAAGTAAATACTTTTTACGATAAAGAATAGTTGATATTTTACTGATTGACACTGGAATAAAGGTTATTCCCAGATAGCACATGACGCCTTGAAGACACCTATTTTACGGCTATTGTAGGTCTAAGGCGCCTTTAAGTCGTCTTCAAGGCGTCATGTGCTATCTGGATTCTGGCTTATTGAAGCCATCGGTTTTATTTTAAACCGTATTGTATCGTTCCCCTTAAATTATTAATTCAAATTTTATGATTACATTTTATGATCCTAGTAATGATTCGAAATTGATCGAGTAAGACTTTTGTATCGTAGAAGGACAGAAATTTCCATTGTTCAATCAGTCTATGTATGTACATATAAATAAGTGTAAATATCTTATTCGTGGTACAGCTGGGTACAGCGCCCCTTACCGCTGCTGTCACGATTGTAATATGATTTCGTGAATTTGTTCGAAGTTATCAATTGAATACGAAACTTAACACTCTTTTAGTAAATTAATTTAATTTCAAATAATATGGACTATAAAGAAGAACAACGCAATGAGATCGAGGCTTTGGAATCGATCTATTGCGGAGAATTGGAAAGTATGCATTATTGTATAACCTATAAATTTGTTTTTGTATACAGATTGCTATTTTGTCAGTAATTGTGTTTAAGTCGTTCATTTAATCAAATAAAAAATCTGTATCAATTATTATTTTGTATATTTTACTTATGAAAAGCGCATAAAACAATATATATCAGTTTTAGCTGTAGAACCGTTTTACACGTTTGCCATACCTATTAAAACGGAAGAATATGAGCCAGAAACTGGAAATGGGCTGAGTTGTCGATTAGAATTTACATATACTGCAAACTATCCAGATGAACCACTCCTTGTAGCTATAGAAGAACAAGAGAATTTTGAAGAGGAAAGCGATGAACGACTAAAGGACCATTTAATAGAAGAAATGAATGAAAATCTTGGAATGGTTATGGTATTCACGTTAGTTAGTGCTGCACAGGAATGGCTTAATTGTCAGTGGGATAAAATCAAATTAAATAGGGAAGAATCTGCAGCAAAGAAACTTAAAGAAGAAGAAGAAGCAGAAAGGGTAATGTACATGTAAGTTTTAAATATGTGGACATAAAGTTAATTTTCTTTTTATTTCTACAGAAAAAGTTTGAGGGAACTCGAGTTACCGTGGAAACATTTTTAAGTTGGAAAGAAAAGTTTGATGAAGAAATGGGATATACTAAACGTAGAGAAATGGCTGAACGCGAAGGAAAAAAATTAACTGGCAGAGAATTATTTATGACTGATAAAACATTGGATCAGTCTGATCTAAAATTCTTAAATGATGGTATTACTTTGGAATATATAATTCATTTAAGCCAAGTTGAATTATAAAAAAATATATGGAAGGAGTATAAAACAACTGATTTCTTCATTTGTAGGCGATGCAGTTAAGGTAGATGAAAGTCTTTTCCAAAGCCTCGATGACCTCGACTTGATGTATGATGATAATGATTCTGACTTTGACATAAATAATTATAACAGTGCCTAAAGTGAATATAATATATTGTTAGTGGAAGAGATTGAACTTAGAAAATCCAAAGAGTGTGCAGATGGTAAGATGCTTCAATATTGAAATTTTAGAGCTCAGGATCAAGTTTGATATACTTTTTGTATACTTGCATATTGGAGGCCCAAATAAAATTAATCAAGTAATTTTAGCCATATAAAAACACTGTATCCATAGCCATAATGCATCTCTTCCATGCACAATATATTCTATGCTATTGAATAAGGGTTAATCCCAACACTTAAATAAAAAGTTAGTACTTGAAAGTCTAGTTTAAGTACTAACATAGACAGGGGGATTGATGTTTGAAGCAAATATGCCACTACAAAATGAATTTATCAGAATTCATTGGTGCTATTTGCATTTCATACTGTGGCTGAGACATGTTGATATCTGTTATGTAGATAAATTTTATGCATGCAAATGTAAAAGGGATGAAAATATTTAATAACAGAAATAATTTTTATAATTGTGTACATACTTGAATAATATTCATAGTTTTGTTTAATAAACACAATATTGTAATTCTTCCCGCGCTTGACTATAGCCTCTTCATAAAGATCGTTCAAAGAGAGGAATATGAGAAATAAACAGACGCGCTAACGATCACGATTTAACATTTATTCATAGCCTTAGAGTTTAATTTATACGCCCGGTAACAAATTCTAACGAACGAGAACTTCTGTTTAAATAACTTAGTTTTGCGTTTCTTTCTCACTGGTACATCAACGATAAATTCACGTGCTGTATGCACACATGTATAGTGCTAATTTGAACAGATCGTAACAAGTTTTTTCCCTTACGTTTGCAGTGTCGCAGTAATTACAATCTAATCGATATTGTTGATCGAAAGTTGTATTTCATATGCATAACAACACATATATAGGAACCTTGTGACAGAATTTTCATTTCGTATATTTACTTAAAGTAAGACTGACAATTACGGTATGGTACAAAAAATACGACTTTTAGAACGTTGTCTCTTGCTTGTCCTGATTATAATCCTTAAAATCACTTTATTAAATTGAAGAGATGGTGAAATATTTTGCACAGCTGTATGCAGTATATCCAGCGTAATAGAACATTTAATCTAAACGATCAATTCTTTCCAACACAATTATTTATTTAATACGTGCATTAAATTAAAAATTGACGATCACCACAGAACTTAATATAATTAATAATCAGTTATACGTTACTGAGGTACAATTACCATAAGCCAGTGCTGTCCACGGGTGAATCCTTCGTGAAGGTCACTTAGACCACATCGTGCTGTACTACGTTTATACATAAATATGCATAAGGCGTACATACGTAAATACGTGATGCGGTATCAGCTATGATGCAAGAGAAATACCAGAACAACCCGTGAACATCACTCCCAAAGCAACTATTCATTAATTTCTGTTCATGGCGTGACTTACAAAGTGGACCGTAGTTTTGTTGTGTTTCACACTTACTCACCGGACTTAAAGCAGTACGCAAAAAAATGCAGCGTATAAATAAATAAAATAAATAGTTTCAGGTGAAACAATCCATAAAGTTCACTCGCGAAATCAATGAATAGTTTGAATACTGGAAACGTATACATCGTCACAGAGTACAATTATGATACTAAATTAGTAATAAATAAGTACACAGTACAGAATATTGACGAGTAAAGATGGATTGAAATCGTCATTTCCGGACACATTTTACATTATACATCTACCGAAGAGTCACAGACCTGTTCACAATACAAGACATTTATTTAATTCCTCGATGAACGATATTATCTTAAAACATGTTTGTATACGTCAGACTGGTCACCTGGTCTTTAAACTCGCCAACACGTCATAATCTGTTGGGAGAAGAACACGGTTAGTATTGACATAATGATCTTCCAGTAGTATTCGTTTAACCAAGCGACTTCATGACGGACGTATCGAACTTCGAGTACGTATCTAGGGTGTTCAGCAACAGGTGGGAGAAAATTTAAGGGATTAATTGTACAACACTAAATAAGACGAAAATAAAGAATAACAAAACTGCCGTCGAGCCTGTTTCTTAGTTAAACTTAGTTCAAAAATATGGTAAAAACTGCTTGAAAGTAGGTAATCCGCAGACAACCAACAAGTAC
>NW_015374075.1:2047363-2108218 GCF_001272555.1 Dufourea novaeangliae | reverse complement strand
CTCTTCCGTTGCGTCTCCGCAACAGCTCGCCAGAGAATACAAAGGCTCAGTGTACACACTATGGTTAAATAACGGGGTGACACTTGAGTTATATTGCCGGGACAATAGGTCGAACGGTGACTTCCAGTTTTATGCACCAGGGACTCCATTGTAGCTGAGGGACGCGAGGTAATACAGGATCGAAAATCACACGTTCTTGCGTTTGTTTTTTTCTTTCTTTTTATTTTTTTGTGACGGAATGGAGCGAGCGTTGAAGCGAAAAAAATGGCAATGGAATTACAGGCTCGAGAATTTGATCCGCGAGACTTACTGTGATAAAGTACAACTTGTGAACGGTGTATTTTATCGTTTGACTTTCGGACATTCTGAATTGATTATAGTAATACAGGATCGAAAATCACACGTTCTTTCGTTTGTTTTTTTCTTTCTTTCTTGTTTTCGTGACGGAATGGAGCGAGCGTTGAAGCGAAAAAAATGGCAATGGAATTGCAGGCTTGAGAATTTGATCCGCGAGACTTACTGTGATAAAGTACAACTTGTGAACGGTGTATTTTATTGTTTGACTTTCGGACATTCTGAATTGATTATAGTGATGAAGTATTACGTGACATTGTTTTTTATTGTCGTTTGAAGAATGTAGAAATGGTGTAACGTTGGTAGTTGTGAGATATTTTTTAACAATTAGAGGCATACGATGGTATGAACAATTACTAATTTTCGAATATTTATATATTAATAATATCTTTTATTGCACAACATGTAATAACAGAGGCAAGGCTGAAAAAATTTAATTATATTTACATGGGGTAGTTTTTTTTACTACAGAGTTTATAGTCCCAATGACAGTGTGTATTAGGTTATTAGCGGAAACCCCGGGAGAATATAACTGTTGGAATTTAATGTTATTTTACCGATTAGCTTCGTTTTTTTGTTATCTGAAAGTCTCTTGAGAATCTTGTTTTCTGTAAAATTGTATCTTAAAGTGGTTTCAAATTGATTCTTCTGTTAGAGATTGCAAAGTTTAAGGCAGTTAAGTATGTTATGTCTGATAATTGTAATTAGACCAAGGATTTTATGCATTTGTAACCTGTCGAGCTCTGTGAATTACAATAATAGTAGAACTTTCATCAGATGCAACGAGTTTTCTATTTAATTTTAAACTCAATAAGATACTTACTAGAAAAAATTAATTGCTACATTTGTTCCTGTCTTTATGAATTACTTTTTAAAATGTAATTTTGCTCAAAAATCCAGTCTAATTATGAAACTTTTGCAAGCATAGTGAGATAAAGTAAATTTGTGTCTAACTTTAATTTTTGTAAATTGGTGACAAGAATGTGAATTTACATACATAAGCAGTGGCGGTTGTTGATAAAACCGAAAAAATTGAATTTTCATTATTTTAATTACACTTTGTACATTATAATTTACGTTGCCATGATTTTTACGTGTATAAATTCTATGGTACTTCGCTAGTATATCGGGCAAGTGGTTTACGAATTTGACTTTACGAGAATCTGATTTATTAACATAATTTGTGTTACATGGTTTATGGCAGTATGTACCTATGTACGTACGTTTATTTAATCGTGATCGTATTACCAGTATATCCAGGTAGCTATTGTATAATCGAATATCGGAAATTCGAGAGTTCGATAAAATTGGTTGAATCAAAAGCACCAAGTATAATGGCCTCGGTAAAATGTAAATAATTAATTTAATGAACTTTTAAATACCACTGGCATTCATGCTCTGTTATCTAACAATTTATGAAAAGTGCTCGAGCAAGATGAAGTAAGTTTGAGTTTGCGTGTACAAGCTAATAATCAAAAAACGATGGTTGTGAGTGGTATAAATTATTCAGATCATGATCAAGGATGGAAATAATACCTATGATTCCATGACAGGAAAAAATTAAACTTTCTTTTAAAGATACACAATATCGAACATACAAATTTAAATATAAATTATTTTACGATAAATGATGTATTTCAAAAATTTTCGCTACGTAATCTCTGTGCCAAATTTTATCGGAATCGGATATCTCGCTTCGGTACATATATACGTACAAACTTTACCCTGCACACTATGAAATATTTGATAATATGATAAAAAAATACTATCTGACCGTAAAAGAAGTTCAGTCGGTAGCCAGAAAATTTCGGTTATAAAGGTGGAAAGTAGTTCAGCTATCAAACTCCATTTTCTCCAGTGATATGGGGCAAAAAATGTCACGGTATGTGAAATACAGCATGAATCTCTTGGCACATGAAATATCTACTTTAGTTAAAGAAAGAGGCCGTGTATTACGAACTTCGGAATAAAGAATGACTGGTGTTATAATCCCTGAAAAATTGTCAGCACTCTAGGTGTATTGCGTGTTAAAGTAGCTACAAATATGTGTCCTGCATATTGTAACGGGTGAAACTACAGTTTTTCAGTAAAGAAATGTTATTTTCAATGAAAAGTTTGGATAATTGCAAACCAAATTTAAAAACAGTCAACATAGTCGTCGTAATAATTATAAAGTGTTTAATTCCCTCGGTGCCAAAACGTTTTTTTGTAGAAATATGCTGAGTACATCGATGTTAAATGTTCAATACCTACGAAACTCATTTCCAAATTTTTTCTTTGGTTCATATAGGCATCTTGCTATTGTTTCAAATTTATATAAAACTAAAGTAACGTCTATAATACAGTAAAGTCTAAATAACAGTGAACGTATTAAAACGCAAGTTCATAATATCGAAAGGATTGATGTTGTGACCTGTGTTGATTAGATATTTGTTACTCCACTCGGTGGGTAGGTACTATAAGCACCTAAAGTCTTAGACCCTTTTTCTTGAACATCTCCTACTGGTAAATCATGATACTTTTATTCTGAAATATAACATACTGTTCGTTTTGAAACTCGAAATATTCTGTAACAGGTTTACGTTTCATGTAAAATAAATTTTGAAGAAGAAACACCTAACACTAGGTGCAACATAAAACTTGAAAGTGCAAAAAGATTTGCTTAAAAAAGACAGTAGTATCAGTTCTTAATTTGAATCTACAATAGACCTACAAAACATATTTGCACTTAACGTTTATCGATTTTCCTTGCTTATCGTCGTCTTTATTTATTTGCTGTAAATCAGAAACAGGTTTCAGAACATCGTACGTTCGACCAAACACCTGATCCTTCGCTTTTAAACAGCCAAAGTCCTTCGATATTTGTCCCGGTGCCTTCTGCGACATTACTGCGCCCGGCAATATTTCTTTCTGAACTTATCGACTTTTATAACAGTCCATATAAGATCGTTATCGGATAAACCAGAAAAATTCTATCAAGGTTCATGGCCCGCTGTTATCGACGGTACTCGAGCCGGTCTAGATGGAAGGCCGGCGGAACGATCCACGAAATGTGGGTCATTACGAAAGCTCGTCGATACGAGTGCAATAATTTATCCGAAACAATATCACCGTCCTTCCCCGTGATTAGTCCGCGTCGACGATGGGACGCGCAGTTTCGTTGATTATTCCCGTGAACGTGATCTATTAGGAGGTGAACTCGCCCAATACATCAGGACTACACGGTGCGACTGAAAACTTCCTGAACCGATTATAAATGTACTCGTGGCTGAGAAACATTCAAATAAGCTTTTGGTTAAATCATAATATAAATAAAATTGTCCAATGTGTTATTCGCTCTGTTCTTCCATCTTACAACAGTATTATTTGAATTTGATTGAAATAGACAATTTACTGCCACAACAATGGAAATTTACGTGAACTATCATTAAACTGGCATCATAAAAGTATGTAGTTGCGTTGTACGAATTCTGTACTCACGGAACGAAGATGTTTACAAATGAGGGGCTCATAACAAAAACGAGCCCTGTCAATTTGACGAAAGGCCCTTTTCGTGAAAGAAAAAAACTTTGATAAAGGTTGTTTTCGAAGAATCGATCCGTTTTCTTCTCGGAATAAATTACGACATATGTCGTTTTTTATAGTATACGTTCCACTATGTTGTGAGTCTGGCTTCTGATTACTAGTATTCATTGTTGCCAGGAAAGCCAAAACATTTGACAACGGTCGTTTTTGGCATGTGCCCTTCAAATTTAGTCAGTCCATGCTTTAGTTTTCTCTAAAACTGGTAGATACATTTATGAAAAACTAAATATGTATTTTAGTAATATTAATTCTCTGACAGTATACCGAAATTTCTGTTTTCTTTACATTGAATTATTTTTCAATGAAGTTTATATCAGATTATAGCTTAATTAATACAATATATGTATATTCCTATCGATAAAGGTTTTGGAGTGTGTACAACGATTAAAAAAGATCACTTTTGAGACTTACTGTTTTGTGCTCTAGTACCTACCCCTTTTTAATGTATCTTTTATTCATTTATTACCCTTTTCAGTGAATTTACAATGGAATGACAATTACATTTTTGTACTGTTAAACATCAGAAACAACCCCCCCCCCCCCTATGCGTTAACCCACTAATGCGAATTGGGATTTTGAATTTTTAATAACTAAAAACTTGAAGGGAATAAAAGCAAATTGCATTCATGTCATATTGTTTATGGTAGAATTTGCCCACAACTTCAATTGTAATCATTGCAAAAGTGAGAAATACTTCTTTAACGATGAAAATTTGTTATAAAGAATTGGTAAATTTCAACACAAAGAGACGAAACAGTGTTTCGTTGGTTCAAATTCGCGCTAGTGTGGTGTCTAAGGGTTAAATACCGTTAGAGAAGAAGAATATCTATTGATGACAGACTGAAATTTATATGAAAAAGTAATACGACTTTCCAATCGATATGTTAGATACAAATGGTTAACATCCTTTTAATATGTAGGTGTAACCACTGGCATTCAATGTGTCTACAACCAATAGATTTCCATGGAGTAACAGACGATTTCATTTTACGATCTCTTGTACGTATTTTTGTCCACGTGAATATTTTTGCTGCAAAATACCATGGAACTTTGTGTACTATTCTCAATGCTGTCGATTGAAATCTCTGTAAAATTTCACTGTTTGTATTGCTAATCGAACCCCATAATTCTATATCGTACTTCAACACTGAATTTATTATAGATTCCTCCATATGATAATACCTTTAGCCTTCGTTGCACATTCAAATAACATATGAAGTGGTCATATGAACACCTTTAATTAAACACTTTGTGACAGCAGTAGTATACATTATCTGCGAAATGACCGAACTAATTCCAGCAGGAACGAAGTCAGTCCGAAACTTTTTTCTACTACCCACATAATCCAATTAAACTAGACTTATAACGACGGTAATACGATTAATCTGCTGGTGAAAAAAGCTAAGCCGTGAATCTAGATGGATGTTTCAACCGAGCAATATAAGGTACGTTACACGCATTAATCGCGTGGCTACGGAAGATCTTTACGAAATTAGCAAAAACTCCCAACGACCCTAATTTTATCCCTCTTTCCTGTTCTTTGGTTAATGTCAAACAAACGCTTACGTCTATCCCATGCCGCGGCCACTCTCATTCTCTCTTGCCCTTTCCGCTCTCGTTTGTGTTCTCGCGCGTCTCTTTGCCAACGTTTCGAGAACCTTCTTTATTTTTCCTCGCCCCTCCCCTCATTTCCCTTTCCTTGCCTTTCATCTTTCGTCCGTCGGACAAACCCTACAGTGACTGAAACGATACCCCTGCGGCCCATAGCGAAGCCGAACGTCCGCTGCGATCGTGTTTGTCTCGACTTGCGTGGCATTCACACTGAATACCGCGACGGCTTTGATGCATCAAACATGATGCATCGCGAGAGCAGCGACGCAAAATCCACGCTCCTTCGAATTTATCAACACCGTTTTCCGTTCGTGTCGCTTCCCGTTGCGGATTCAAGGTATAAAGAGAAATCTGATTTTCCTTACTGATTCCTTTATTATTGCCCTTATTCTTGGCTTATTCAGATTCGTTGAAGTTATCAAGTCAAAGTTTAAGTGAATACATTGAATTCTGTTATATAATAGATACTTTCTTAGAATATCGGTGAATAAAAATGGGTAAAGAAAAATGCCATGCGTAGTAACGAAATAAAGGACTGTCCCCATAACCTAACAACCAGTAAAAGTAATAAAGTAAACCAATCAAGAGTTTCTAGAAAATTCTGTATAAAAAAATAATAACTTTCTAGAGACGTGAGCAGGAATTTTTTTCTACGAATTAGAATTGCGTGAAGTCTTTTGAAAAGTTAAATTTGAGGGACCGAGTAGATCAAAGTAAATGGTGCAAATAAGGAATTTAGTCTTCTTGTAAAAACAAAATTAAGTGTATTTGAGTAAATATTTAAGGACATACTTATATAAGTATGAACGAATAGTACTCTTCAGAATATATTAAACTGTTGTAATTACACTTTACAAATTCATCTGCAGTAGAGTGGGGTAATTACAGTACAATAAGTTTTTTATATAATGCAATACTGTAAGATTTTATATTTGTTATTTTGAGCTGTGATTGCCGAGCACAAGTTAACGAGAGTACAAATATAGTTAACCCTCCACTGCTTACAATCAATGTAACTGTAAAACAACATACCAGTTTCACCAGTATTAAGCAAATGAGAATGTTTTTTTTCACACAGTAGATCAGTATAACTTGATAATTAGAATATAGCTGCTTATTTGCAAATGCACAACTCCCCAGTGTGGCTGGAAGTTAAGAATCAATTTTGAGAAAACTAAAATCTTCAAAATTCAAATTTTAAGCTCCACGTGTTCAACTGATTAGTAGTGTACGTGTACAAAATATGAACAACAGAAATTCATTTAGGTTACAGATGATTAAACTGTAACTGTATGTTTTTAAAATAAAAAAATGAGGGAGAAATTTATCAGAGTAATTGGGACATCTACGTACTAGTTAAATGTACGACATAAAATGTATGAAAATTGCGTCAAAATAAATAAATGTGTTAAATAATGTTTATTATATAATGTTATTTTTCAACACATCGTTTAAAAAAGCATTACAGATTCCAATTCGCCAGTCAATAAAGAAGTCGTAGAATCGTGTCCCCTGTTCTCTATAATCATGACGTTAGTTTCAAGCGATAAGGCTAGAGGGAAGAAACATGTATGTCTAGCAGTAAAATTCATTTTCTCACTTTGTAACATACATGGAAGCTGCAGCAACATATATGCAGTAGGTACACCCGCGAGCAAACTCGGCTTCCGCTAGGGGAAAAAGTGAAGTTGGCGAAGGGCCTGCTACCATTTAGTTTTGAGAATTACTGAAATTTATACAAAATTAACATTCGGGTTAACGTTTGTTTCAGTACTTGAAATAAATTTACTAAGTGGTAGGAGACTTTTCTTCTACGTCACTTCTTCCCCCAGCGGAAGCCGAGTTTGCTCGTCAGTGTACATACTGTATCTCGTATATAAAATCAGATGAACAACACGGAAGAGAGCACAGAATATTGGTTGCCCAATTTCCCTTGTAAGCTGATCCTAAAGCCTCGCGAGAGATCATTGTTCGGTCACGTTCTGTTACCTTTTGTCCCGCTGACTCGAGCATCTTTTCGCGTCGCTTATTTATAACCAGTCATCGAGGGTTAATTGATAAAGAGGGACACAGTTCTACCCCGTAGAAATTACAGAGCAGAAAATGAGGATACAATGCGCTTGCTACTGCCCGCTCGTTCTTCCTCGGTACGTGGGTTATGAGCGACAATAATGCCAGTCTCGAGCGCAGGATACACTACATTTAATGCTTTAGCTAAGAATAAGTTACTTTTCTCAGCACGAATATTTGACTCCCTTTTGCAGACGATGGTAGCCATTTGGTGCTTGAAACTCCGAGAGAGAGGAGAATTTGTATGAAGACTTATTTCATCATCATTGCTCAGGATATCGAAATTTAAACAAATTTCATATTTTCTGAAAGCGAACTTCTAACATGTTGTTCACACACACCAGTCTATCAAAGTTGCGGAACGAAACAATTTCGACTAATACTTATCTACTTATCATAGCTACTCTCTTATTACTACTATCTACTTATACTATAAATCTTTTGTTATCTACGCTTGAACGCACTAACTATATGACAGTTTTACATGCTTCCTATGATCACATTAATTTTGTTTACTATTGTCTGATGTAAGACATGGTTTAATGGTTTGATGGTTTGATGGTTTGATGGTTTGATGGTTTGATGGTTTGATGGTTTGATGGTTTGATGGTTTGATGGTTTGATGGTTTGATGGTTTGATGGTTTGATGGTTTGATGGTTTGATGGTTTGATGGTTTGATGGTTTAATGGTTTGATGAATCGATGAATCGATGAATCGATGAATCGATGAATCGATGAATCGATGAATCGATGAATCGATGAATTGATGAATTGATGAATTGATGAATTGATGAATTGATGAATTGATGAATTGATGAATTGATGAATTGATGAATTGATGAATTGATGAATTGATGAATTGATGAATTGATGAATTGATGAATTGATGAATTGATGAATTGATGAATTGATGAATTGATGAATTGATGAATTGATGAATTGATGAATTGATGAATTGATGAATTGATGAATTGATGGTTTGATGGTTTGGTGGTTTAGTGGTTCGATGGTTTGATGGTTTATGAACTTTAACGAATGGCTATATGAACATTTTAAACATACATTTTTAATATATTAACTTTGTAACTGTGTAATATATTTCCTTCTATATAGTCACTAACATAGGGTACAAATAATTCGTGAGCTATTTCAGATATCCTGTAACGAAATTAGGTTAAATTAATTATTAAAGTCCTATTGATGCAGCGTGATATAACTGTAGTATTAATATCGAAATTATTAATCAGTCTGAATCTGGGTGAAGCTGAGATGGAGGTCATTGGTTGAACACTATTCCCTGTAACCAGATAGTTATATGAAAATATCTAAGAATGAGTTTAACGAAGATAGATTTCTGTTATTTGCACACTTCAGAACTTCTAAAATTTTAATGCTAAGAGTCGTTTTTTCGGTGAAAATATTCTAAATTTTCCTTGGTTATACCGTGAAATTGGCAATAATCTGTATATTAATAATGAAATATATTTAACATACACTTAAGGTGCATAGAAAAATTTTGTACACAGACTTGAATCTCTTATCTGCATCATACATATTGTTCGTACCATTAGGAACAGGTATTCCGTTTACATACTGTAACAAATAAAAAAGAATGTGACATTTGGAAATAAAGTTTCTCATTACTGGTCTGAAGGTTATCAAACAGAATTTTCTTCCTTCTATTATGCTTCCTGTTATGGATCGAACAAAATAAATACTTCACTAAATTTTATTAAACATTGCACTTTACTAAGTTTTAGGCAATACATAGTGTTTGCTACAAATGCATAAAATCCGCAGTCTCCTTGTCACTATGCATCAGTTAAATAGAAAAGTGTCGGAAAGAGTTTTCACTCCTGACACATTTATTAATTAATAACCCTGAACGTTGTTAATCAATATTTATTTTTTACGCATAATTCAAGGTAATATATCCACAAGCGAAAAAACAAATACGACAGAAATTTATGGTGTCCAAAATGCAGTTATCGGCGTTCACCCGTTTATCTTGTCAAGGCATCAGTTATCAATATAAATTATACACGCGAGTGGAATAAATGTATCGTCGGTTTAAAATTAATGACTTTATAATGTCTCCGGTTCACTGTGAATATTCTGTCCCCCGAAAGGGAAAGGTCTTACACTCGATGTATTAATCTCTCTGCATTTTGTCGTTCATCGTTGAAAAACATTTTACAAATTTATCTCGCAAATCGTTATTTCACCCTGAAGAAAAAACCAACCAGCCTGGTTATTGGTATAGCTTTAATAACTTCCATTTAGTTTTGCAGCGTTTCGCTAACCTAACCAGATCGTCGAGAGTTTGAAAACTTCTTCCATCCCATCGACGACAGTTTTAAAGTCACCGCTCGTTCGCTTGATCTTTCCTTCTAAAACTGTTTTACATGTTCAATTTTTCATGTTCTACATGTCGAAACTTAATGCTCTCGATATGACCGAGACTTCGCCGTCTATGAGAATTTATGGTAATGATCGACATTTTATGATAACAGCGATTCAAGGCGGATTCCCCATATACTTTTTTATGCTAAAGGGAAAGGGATATTAAACACTTCATCTTTCTAACTAAAGGATGTTCTTCTGGGAAGGAAAGGAGGCGTTCTTTATGCAGGTGAGCTTAGGTGAACTGCTTTGTCAGTGAAGGATATACATATAGCGGGTGACGCTTAAGGGTTAGCACGTAAAACATCTCGTTCTCCCCGGAACGAGTAAAACATGTCTCGTCGGAAAGTTTAGTACATAGGTGGAACAAAAGATGTATATTACGGGTAACTGAATTTGTGTATCGTTTAGAAGCTATACCTACTATGAGTAAAGTATAATAAAACAAAACTTTGAATTAATTCTTAACCTAAACTTTATTGTTTTTATTTTAGAGTATTCATTCCTAGTGTATTCATTTGACTGTAGATTTTTAGTAATTATAGCATAAGCATTTGTCTAGATCTCTGTGTAATTAAGGGTTCGATAAAGTTTAGTGACATTTTGATATTACTTATAATTTGATGGAATTTGAAATAGTATATACATAAATTTCTGTTAGATCCCAGTTACAGTAAGTTAACCCTTGAAAGTTTACTATTAAAGTCACCGTTTAATAAACTATGTTTGTGATCTATATTTAAGTTAGTCTCCCCAATTTTCATGATCCATTGATCGAAATATAATGGAAAATATATTTCAATATATACACAATAGAGTTAAATACTTTTAACCTAACACGTATGAAACGCAAAATTGTAACTGCCCATGTAATATAATTATTTACAAAAGTATTCAAAAAATAAAAATAATAAATCTCATTTCATTAAAAAAATTATAAAACATTTCAATCTTTTAATTTATAGAGTACTTACTATGTTCAATTAACACTTTGACTGCCACGAGTCGCCCAAATATGTGTGACACGTTTGTTATAAAGAGACTGGATTATTTAAACACCGTTACAAAATTTTGGCGTAAATTACTATCGCAGTAGAACTTAAAACAAGACCAACAGCCTCTATTAACTAAACGCATATGTTTTCGACAATTTATGACTTAAAAAACGAAATAAAATACGTCTGGCTACGTGTGGCTTTTTTCTCTGTGGCAGTCAACGTGTTAAAAAATAAAACAAACATATCTGCATTACAGATAGAACGTACTCCTATTAATTTTCGCTGAAAGAAACTCCACCTTTCAGAAAATCAGGCACGAATTACTAAGTTCAAAGTCTCAAGTAATTCTTTCATTTCCGAGATTACAAGAAAATTGCAAGAACCCACTCCCACGACTTATAGAATTCAAGGCAGATCTCGTTAAAAGCATACGCTTTCATTTCCATTCGTCTCTTTTCGACACTGCGCTCCACTCAAAACATTATAATTACGGGAGGAAGCGTAAACGAAGCGATGATTGCAACGCATCATTAGACGAAACTCGCACAAGTTTTTCCCCCCTCGAAACTCGCGACGACATAACAAACGTGTGGAAAACGTTCTCGCCCACCCCCCTCCCTTCGTTTAACCGTTCCACGGCTACGAAACCGCGGCAAACTTCGATATTAATTCGCCCGGGACGCGTTCCCCACCCCCCTTCCGCCAGCAGTTATCTTTTCGCATGCTTTGGCACTGTTTTGACTTTTCCAGCTTCCTCCCCTCTCGCCATCGTCAAGCAGAAGTTATTTACGACGCAAGCCGGCGCATTAAGACGCCCACCAGCTGCTGCCCGCCCGCCGGTTTATATCTCCGCAACACGATCGTGATCTCTCCCCGTATTCCGCGGCCCCCTAGAAAACCGACCGCGTTCCCCGGAGCATTATATTGTAGTTCGAGAACCCTCGCAGGTGATTCACGGACCGCTGACACGGTGCCGATCTGCGCCAGCAGGTTCTGGTTGCTGATAGTTTACCGATACACCTACATTCGAGATATATAAGACGCCGCGGCTGAGGTGTGGAGAGGGGAGGTTGCACGGCGGACGGAAGAACGACGCGAACGCCGGGAAGCCATAGGAGATATTACTACGCCGCGGACTGAAACACTAGAAATCACTTAGCAGCCGATTGCAGAAGTTGACTTTTCGGGATCGTCGGTCGACACCACAATCTGCCGCCATCCCACGGGTTTTGCCACGGTCTGGTTTTCTCGCGATATCGCTGAAAACTCTACCAGAGTCTTTCTCGCGACTTCTCGCGTCGTGCAACGTGGTGCGGCGCGTACGTAAACAGATGCACGGCCGTGGAACGTTGAAACAGAACGTCGCCGGGAGGGAATCGTCTTGTCTATATTGAACGGTTTGTGGATCGTTCGCGATGCACCGACCCAGGACCAGGACGCGGGGTGAAGCCAGATATCCGTTGAAAGCTCCGCCGCTCTTAGATCACGCGATTACCCCGTGGACACAGAAAGGCTTCTGCTAAAAGCTGTCGGATAAGGAGGACGGGGGAAAAGAGGAGAAAAAAAAAAAAGGTTTCGAGGAAGAGGAATGGAGTCTGAAGAGGGACCGTGGAGCATCCGGCGAGCGTCTACGCCCGCGAGGAGAACGGATCCTTTGCGATCTTCCAGGCCAATGAATCGACTAGTCACAAACAGAATTGCGACCGTTCCGGCATTATTCCGGATATATGGGTATGATGGATAAAATCGAAACCCGAAAATACAGAGGGCGAGGACCAGGTCTCGAATGTGTGTGCCCGTACGCGACGATCGCGTTTTCGTGCAATCACGGTGAATGCAGTTTCACTGTTGACTCGGGCTCGATCTCTTCCACCCTATTATTCGGCGAGTGGACGCGGAGAAATTAATTCGTTGTTAAATACTGCTTACATTGTTATTGACTCTGTAATTGATTGATTACATTGGGGCCCCGCGTTCGTTTCTGTTAAATGAAGCCTGGATATAATTACCGTGGCACCATTCAACGGATGTTGTTTGCAGGAGCGAGCTTATTTCTGTTAATGAAAGGCTTTATAGGTCGATCGGAAAGGAACGGAAAATTATGATTGCTTTACTTATGTAACGATGTGCTTATATTCGTGCAATTGTGATGCAGTCTGCGGATGGAGGTATATATTACTATATACCATTCATTCGTGTACTTTTAATATAATAAATGAAGTGTACAAATTTATACAACCCCTATTTATGTATCCTCATTATCTTTACATTTATCATTCCTTTGTGATACTTTTTTCAATTTCGAAATAAATATAGTTTGCTACGTAATTTGTTCGAATGAATACGATAGTCTGTCGAGAACAAAGTTCTGTTATTGTATCATTGGAGACAGAAATAGTGAAAATGGTTAATTGCTAGATGGTCAAAGCTAGATTCATAACCAGGTCTTGATTTTGTTATTTATAATATTGAAGTGAGAATATTGAAACATCCTTATAAATGAGTCAACGGAACGTTCAGCTATTGCATGATAGGACAGAATGCAAATTTTAAATATCTCAAAATTAGAAAAGACGACCCACATTTAATTCAAATCGTCTGTAAATTCAGTTTTATTAAGGAGACCTTTGCCAATCTGTTTATGTTATTCTCATGGTAATGCAATAAAAAATAGAAGAACTGACACTTTTGTTAACGCAAAGAACAGCATCTGCTTACATAAAGTAGATAAATTTATTTTGAGCACCACTTCGAGTTGGCAAAATGTGGAATTTCATCTGTTTGTGTACTCTCTACAAATTAAGTTTTTACATTTTTCTAACTTCATTTATAAGTAGACTGCGGATTTTATTCTTATAGAGAGGACACAGAATCCTATAGAAGCCTCTCAAATATTACTCCTATTGTACTTCAATTTTTGTAAATTAGTGCACAAAAATCGGTATTTGCATAAACATCCGCAGTCTACTTATCAGTTATCTCAATGAATAATTCACTATTACTTTGCAGAGTAAGCATTCGGTTGCAAGAAAATCAGAAACACATGATCGTTTAACAATATTTATTATTATTGTACAACCCATTATTTTTAAAGTATAGCATTTGGTAAATGTACTCCATCTACATTATATTAACGACAATAATGAAGATTCGTAGACAAACGTAACAGTAATGTGATTCTAAATCTATGTTCTGGAGAACATCGTCTACTACATCCCTTAAACCTTGTACAACAAATACAGGGTCATTTGGACTCGTCTGTGGCTATTATGTATTTACACATTGTACTGAACAAAATTATAAGAACTTCACCGTAATAATTTTGAATGAGGTACTTTGAAAATCATTTTAGTACTTTGATTATCAAATACTTTGAAAATCAATTTCTCTGGTAATCTCTGTATTAATTAACAAAGTGTTTAGATTTGATTACTACCATTAATATTTAAGATAGTAACGTTAATTAATACAGAAAAATGCCATAGAAATCATTCTGCGAAGAATTATTACACTCAAAAGTTATTAAAGTCCTGTTCGGCACTCTATATGCAGTAATTTTTGTACATGTAATATGTTAGTTTGTAAATATATATAAAATTTTACGCGAAATTCCCTCATGAAACCTACGTACAATAGAAATCCAACTACACCTCAAAATAACCCTACATTTGTCATCCATGTCCCTCCCAGACCATCAGCCTTTAGAGGATTAAAAAGTGCAACAAACTCGGAAACTTAGGGATCCCCAGAGAAAATTGAGTAAAGTAACCAACACCCACGAGGCGAAGTGTCCAGTAAACAAACGAAATTCAACCGACTAAAACGTGCGATCTGACAAATTAAGAGAATGTGACCCGAACCAAACCAGACCTTACCCACAGATGAGTAGAACAAGCTACCGCGACGGTAATCCGCACGCGGGCAGAGAAAAGTTAATTAAAAGTAAACGTCCAGAACTTGCTAAAGTTCCAGTTTGATGATCTAAGAGCTATACCTCATCCAACGAATCGAGTCAGGAACTACGAACAAAAGGAGGTGATGACCATTTAGGTGGGATAAGGACAGAGACAGTTGTCAGCCAATAGCTGGGATTGGCACGCGAATGCTTAGGTTATTTTAACCCTCCAAGCACGGAAACATGGTCACCGGTCCCTATGTCATTTCTGATCCCACACCGATATTCTACTACTACACAGACGGCGAGGTCACCATGTATACAATGTAATGATTAGCTGGTGCCACATTACATTTGGATTTTCGTGGTTCTTATTACACTAACTAGAATAAAAATCTCGTGAATTATGAAACAAATTATATTTATTAGTCAATACTTCTGCAGCGTCTTGGCTCGGTCGTTCGCATGTAAACAAACATCGGTCGCTATGCGGTTTACGCGACAGCTCCGTCACTGCGTGCGTGTCGCACTCGAGACCGCGTGTCCCCACTCCTGACTCTTCACTGTGTGCATGTCGCTCTCGGTCTCGCGTGACTCAGGGACCGTGCTCGGAGGGTTAAACAGTGAAGTTTGCCACCATCGTTTATCATGTTTCCTTTGTTTTATTTTTTTCACTTAACTTCAGCACAATAAAAGTACATTTGTATTCATTATTTCACAATCTGCTCGCGGTCAGTCTTCGGATCAATTGCGAACAGAAATGAATTCTTTCCAGTGTGGACGTAAGGCGAGCATTTTACTCGAACACGAGCGAACCCTGGCGAACTCTTGCGATCACGAGGGAATGCTTGCTCGTGCTCGCTCGCTTGGTGAGTACGCGTCTTAAAAAGTGCCGCTTGGAATTTCACGGCGCGAGCGATACGTATGAAGAATGTCCAAGAATAATCGGGGCGAGCAGATGTTACGTGGGAAACGTTAGCGTCGAACGTTCGAGGTAAAGGCTGATCCCGTAAAAACGGCACGTGGCAAGAAGGAGCATGGAATAGGGGTGGGTATTATTCTCAATTTATCTCGTGCCCACTTAGCTTCGTCTACTTCGTGGCATTGGTTCTCAAAGGAATAGTCGTGCCAGCTGGCCCAAGACGATCGATACTCTGAAGAACGTATCTCACGTTTTTGCCGATCCTCCCCCCCCCCCCCCCCCGGGGTCCAACACCGTCTCACGTTTCACGATATTTCACGGGATCGATGTTATATCTTTCGAAATTTTGAAATTTCATCGCGCACCCGGTAATGAAATAGACGTCCGCCGTGGGGCGATTCAGGAACGCCGCCTGGAAAATTTCACCTTCCGCTCCGCACACCCCTATCGAGACACCCCAGAGGTATCGAGACGATTTCTTTTATATCGCCAGCGCGATAGCTTTACGCGAAGTATTTGGAGATTTATTCAATCAAAAAATGGAATCTGTGAAATGGTTTGAAAACAATAACACTTCCTAGTTAGATATAGAATTGTTCTATGCAGAGTGTATCGTAAATCGTAGAATAATCGGTATAGATGGTTTTTTCACATTAAAATAAGTAAAAGTGTAGAATGTAAGGTTTTCATGGATGGCTTAACATTAGAAAATATTCAGTTTCAAAATTCATCGGATACGAGTAGTTTTGAATACGATTAGTTAATGCTTCTGACCGGTACTTGATATTTCTACTGGGAAACTATATCGTCGTATCAATTGATTATATTCGCCCGACAGTCTATAAATCACTTCGAGACGCCAAATTCTTAATTACCTCTACGTGCTCGACGACAAAATTTACGGATTATAACATAAATTGCTAAACTACACATCTGCATCCCAAACTTCGACTGTCATAAATTCTTTAGCGAATACAGAGTCATAACAACTTTGTCTGCAAAGTTAAAAATTACTAAAAGCTAACGCCAGTAACGAGACTACTGATCAGTATTCCAGAGGAATTTCAAATTACATATAAATTACCTAATCACAAAAATTAAATTAACTACAGCCCGAAAACTTTTCGTACACACCCTGTACACAAGTGATCATTCAAGAAACGTCACACTTAATTTCTACAAAATTTAACAAACTCTGCCGCACCTCGGGGTCTCTTTTATGTCAAAAATTAATTTGCAACTGTTTCATGCACGCAACCCAACTATAAAAAAAGCTTTCCAAAATTCGTATCCGCAATATATAACGGTAATAAAATGCAATAAACAATTGCGGCGCGTTGACAGAATACGCCATAAAACCGAACCTCCGATCGCGATCGATATTCGAAACGCAGTGTGCCAGTCCGTGGGAATTTATCCGCTTAAGAGGTTAATTCTCCCGCGAATACTCCAGTGTATCCCTTTCAACGTACGAACTGGGCGTATCCACCACTCAAAGTCACCTGGGTCGCAATAACGTTGTCCATAAATCGACTCGGCACCGGAACAAGGGCGTCGAAAACGGACAATAGCGAATGCGCGAAGATCTGCCCGTTAAACGGGCGGTAAATAGTCGAAAAAACTGAGTATAAAGAATCACCGTGAAAATTTATGGACATCACTCCTGGACCGGTGGTGGATTGTTTTCGCGAGTTGTACACCGCGCAAGACACTTCCGGACGCCGCCACAGTGGTCCAGAATCAAAATTTCACAGTTCATACTACGCTTATTTAACTCAAGTAAACAAATACTTTGGAACATATAAATTTTAATCAAATCGTGCTCTGAACATGTTCATGAAGGTGGGAATTTTTAAGGAATTCCTTTTTTCATTTTTAAATGACAATGAGATTGAAGATTAGACTGCGGGTTTTATACACTTATAGATTAAAGGGCCCTGTGAAATGTAATAAAAGACAAAATTATCATCAGATGCAACGAGCTTTCTATTTTGTTGGTAATCGAATAAAGATAGTTAAGGGAAGAAAAATTCCTATTTTTGTTTCTGTAGCATAGATTACTCTATAAAATGTTATTTTGCATAAAATTCTGCAGTCTATTGATGATATGGAAGGGTCGGAGGTAATGATGGGCGGTACATGTCACTTGTACCGATATTTCGTACCGATACATATCGGTAGACAAAATATCAATACGGCTAAAATATCAGAAGCAAAGTATCAATATCTCCAGTATCGATTATCGATACTTTTAACTCATTATCTGTAATCCGTGCAAAAGAAGAGAAGCAAAAGGCTTAAATAAATGGCTATAAAATGGTGTCGCCTGTCGATGGCATCAGTGTGACAATTGTTATTTTCCATTATCGCGACTTGATGTAGAATTGTCTCAACTTGAGAAAATGTAGTACACTTAAATGAACGAGAACAGTGTTGTACAGTTGTTTCGAAATTCTCATATTCATGGGTCAAGTATCGATACAACGATACATCGTCATATTAAGAATCGATACAAAATATTTTCACTTGAATTCAAAAGTATCGATATTCCGATATACCAATGCAGTGAACAAATTTTTCATGGTTAATATTAAGTTGATTTGAGTGGTTTTAAGAGAATTAAAATGTTTTTCACCATTTCAGCTGCTAAATTTTTATTCTGGATCACTGTGCGCCGCGCTGGGATCCGTGCAGCCAGTTTAATCGGTATACTGAACTAAGAGAACGAATAACAGAAAAAGTACGAAGACGAGAGTGGTTATTCGTTTCGAAAACAATAGCTCGCCCCTCTTAATCTCGATCGAGCGCTGTTATTCACGATCGCGAAGGTTCCTCGGCGGAATGGGTGGGGAGGGACAATCGTATCTGGGCAAACGAATTTCGATGCAACGGCCTCTCGTTTTCTTTATGAATCGGTCTATGAGGCGATCGAGGGGGGCGGTTCCGTTTGATAGATTTCGCGGTGTGCAGGAAGCATCAATCTAGGAGCAGGTGGTCAAACTACCCACGGAAGAGGCGAGCAGGAATTTACACATCCGTCGCCTATTGTTTTATCTTCTATTGGCGGGGATTTCGCAAACGGCGACGCTCGACCTCCTGAATCCCCGCCTCCTTTTTCGGTCTATCTGTGTGTGTGTGTGTGTTTTTTTTTATTCATAACCGACGTTGGGTATTTATTCATGAATCCGAAATGACATTGCGACCGCGACGTTTCCGTTTCACACGATCGGTCCAGGCGAAAGTTACATAGACGCGCCGCCGCGGCCTCGTATTTTACACGTTTCTGGGCTGTGTTCATTTTATTTTTTTCTACTGCTGCCGTTTTTTTTGTTCCTGTTGCCCCGATGCAAATTTCGAAAGCTCATTCGAATTGCAAAGCGCGGAAGGTAAATTTTAAGAGAAAAAAATTGCGTGATGTGTAATTTTTAACGTGGTCAATCGCGCGCGGATGTTTATCATTCCCCCGTATTTGCTTTGGATGGACTGTGGGGTTGTTTGGTGTACCCAGATGAAAAATATATGCAGGTACCCGTTGTTGGAAAAATATTGAAAGTGTTGCGTGAAGAATTCATTTGGTTGTTATGAGAATTGTTATTCCCAAGGAGTAGGAGTCAATGCTTGGTCAGAAATTTACAGTAGGTACATTGCTAGACTGGGGATTTTTCGGTACAATAACAGATTATAAAGTAATTCGTAAAGTCAAGAGCAAATGTAGGAATTTTTTTCATCTGTAAACCCATTTGAATCAGTAGTGTTTATATATATATGTATATATTACACGATTTTTGTGATCATTATCACCAGAGCGTATGTATACACGTACTGTACTGATTTTTAATTTGTAATAAAAAAACTAGTTGGTGATAATGGCATGTTTTCCATTCGTTCGTTTGAATTCTTTCAAATCGGTTAAGTATTCTCTTGGGTTCAGAAGGAAATACAATAGAAAACTCGTTACATCTGATGAAACTTTTGTGCTTTATTGAATTTCATAGATTATAAATGGATAAAATCTGCAGGCTATACGTTATATAAACCTGTTAAACTATGACTAAACACTTGTATTTGAAAAATAAATCGATGAATATTGTTTCATGGTAATTAGGCTTATTCAGAAATAAATAACTAAGAATAAATTCTCAATCACCTATCGTTTTAGGTTCTTAATCTGTAAACCGTGCTATTTTTCGACCATAAACATTCATATGTGTAGATACAACGTAAGATGAATAATAACTAATTATAATAAATAATTATATTGCTATTGAATGCAGAAACCTTGAGCTAATAAATAGAAGGCCTAAAAATGATCAGAAGATTTAGTTGAATACAGATTATAAGTTAACTCATCATCTTCGGTTAACAGGTTAAAATAAAAAGTAATAATATTAAAACGTGGAAAGCATAACGTGACTATTTGTATCATGTTCTAAGATAGGAGATCGATCATTGTTGTCATGGATGATTCAGTTCAAAAGAAACATCAAGGTAATTAACATTAGACTTGTCTATACATCTCAGTTTTTAAAGTTTTCGAAGTCCTTTTCAGTTTTTTAGATATCAATAAGCTGTTTTGTCTATCGGTTAATGGACATTGAAGTACGTTTAATAAATTTAATAGAAAATATTTGCTAGTACAGGCAACTCTCTTATAATATACTACTCTGAAAACACGTTTTAGATGAAATACAGTAGAATATAATTTTAATAGAACACAATATAGTAAACATATACAGCTCTCACACCGCGCTGATTCTTCATATTACTGTTTCACAGAAGTTTGAGTGGAATCTATAGGGGATTCTGCCTGTATGAATAATAAAAATGTTATTTCAGAGTTTCGCTTAACACAGTACGAATTAACGCTGTCATAGGAGAGTTACCTGTATACGTAGTTTCGAAGTTGTAGAATTAATGAGAAAAAATGAATTTATTGCCCTGACTGAAATTGGTAATGTTCTCTTGCCCTTTTATTTATGCAGACAAGTTTTTGGTCGAGTTTATTTTAGTAGAGCACCTTTTTGACCAACTCTTTCCGCAGTGGCGTAGATCACGGTTGCTAGGTTTGAACTAAAACAAAAAAAAAGAGTTTTTCATTTTCTAGAAGCAATTTGCCGGGGAAATACGTAGGGTTTTTTCGATATCTCAAACATTTTCTTTTTTTACAGACGTTTCAGTATAAAACTTGTTGGCTGAAATCAATTTTTTTATTTCAAATACTTACCATTTTTACAAAACTAAACATTTTCAAAAAGTCCTACATACTTCCCCAGCTCTTCCAGAAAATAAAAAATTCTGGTTTTATTTTTTTATTTCAAACCTTGCCACCGTGATGGACGCCACTGCGGAAACAGTCGGCCGAAAATGAGCTTTACAGAAACAGCGTCAGCCTGCCATTTTGCATGAAAAACATATACATATGTACATTACAGTTTTTGCAACTGATTTGTAGTTTACATCATTATATTCCCAGAAAAAAATCATAAAGGTACCTACCTACAATAATTTTCAAACGGTCATGATGGATTAACATTTTAAGAAGCAAAGTATTGGAAATATAACTACTACTTTTATTTTACAAATAATGTATTATTTTCTACATTTCATACTGATTGATCAAAAAATGTATTATTTTCTACATTCCATACTGATTGATCATCTGTGACCGCGTCTTAAACATGTTAAGCAACTCAAGTCACTTAAAGCATTTGTCACATCACACATAGTGATTCCAGCCCGATGATTTATGTTCTTCCGACTGACTCAATCGTACCGGGGTTAAAACATATACAGTACATAGGTATTGAATGAACCTGTAGACAACGTCGTGAATGGACCATTCAGATGTTTCCTGTATTTTATATGGCGGCACGTTCGAGCAGAAAATTTTTCACATAATATTGGAGGAAATATCTCGGATATGTGGACGCCACATGGACGACAATAGATATCCTGAAGAACTTGGGATTGTCCGTTGGGAAGTATTCTCGACTTTCAAGGAGCGGACGACAGCGGAGATCTATATAGAAGCGGTACTGATTGCTGTTTTGTCGAAACCAAGATGGATTACAGAATCTTTTACTCTACACATTGACTTCTCAAGCGTTCTTTTTCTATTGACGTGGATGTGATATCGTATTTGGAGTTCAATACCTAATAACATGGACAATCAATAGTTTCACATTTGATTTTCAGATATAAAACGTAAGATGTACTTAGGTATTTTTGTTCAAGTGGAACACCCTGTATGCAGCTAAAATAGTGCGTGCCAGGTAGTAATCGAATTTTGTTCCTTTTCTTCCAATACAGAGAAAAGTAATTATTTACCTGACTCACAATCAGTCAACATTATTCGGAGCTCGAGGATATTATGAATGCAAATTCTGTGTGGGCGAATTAAAATCTAGACAGAAGGATATTAATAAGAAATAAAGGCAAAATATTTTTGGATACCATTATGCGTGTACTTCAATTTAATTTATTCTGAATATCTAATATTTCAAATTACTATTCATACAGTGATTATAAGAGGAAATTACGTACACAGATTTTTCAAGAAATGAACGTAAATATTTAGAATAGGGGAGGCAAATTCGATGACCTTGACTTTTTTTTTATTAGAAAGATATAAACAAAATAATTTGCAAAATGTAGCCGTTATTTTTAGTACTGAAGGGCTCCAATGACCTTGACCTTGACATATGTTGTAAATGTCACTACCGAAATTAAATTTTTTTGCAAGTGTTTGATCAGAAATACTGTAAAAATGGGAAGACGTACTATTGTATTGGTGTCCGAATATTAATGTGAGTAACTGTAGGTTTATTGGAAACAACGTACAATAATAACACTGCGAATAATAATAATCTCAGATGGATGCCATGTAAATACTACATTCCTATTTACTTTTTATCCTATGTTATTTGCGTATTTCTTTTCCACAGTATTCATTAGAATTTCATTAAGAGTGGATAACATTTATTATTCGATATGCTAAAGTATGTATTTTCCACCATAGTATAGTTAATATGTAATAAAGAAATTCTAAACATCTAAATCACATAACTGCGTCGTGTAAACTGGATAGACCTTGATTCACTGAGTAAAGGTCCAGTAACAAGGACCGTACTTTCAAAAAAATTACCTGCGGCCACACTTCAAGTGGTTCGGGATAAGTCGTTGAGCAGTTTGTTATGAACCTTCACGAGTTAAACGTCGTAGACCACAGTGCTCTCAATTTTTGGATACGTGGCACTCTGTTTATTTCTATTTTTACTTTTATTTCACAATACTTATGTTTGCCTTCTTGTATTATTCATATTTTTGAACAATAGTGTATTATTTGGGATCATTTTATATTTTTCTTGTGCTTTGAGTGGAAACTTCCCTGAATACGCATGCACAAAACAGGAAGACGATTTCATGGACTAACTTCAGCCGTAAAGTAAGTTTTTAAAAATAATCTTATTAAATAAGTTGAATGGAACGTACATTACCGACAAAATTATAAGTATTATAAATGTGAAGATTCGTTCGGTGGCAAATAAGTTTCAGTGAATAATAATTAACCATGTTAATTTACAAAAATTAAGTGGAGAAAATTTGTCGCAAGGATTTCCGAAAGATATACTACGACGTCTAGATTGCGGATCTTAATTCAAATATCAATATTTGCACACTGATGTACAGAGATTGGAATTAAATAGCAATTAAATTAAATTATGTTCAGTGGAATGAAATTTATTCTATTAAAAGTTCTGCCGGGTTCAAAATAAAATAAAATCCTCGTTGAAAGTTATTCAACTTTTTATTGTACTAAGTTTTACAGAAATGTGCTCGCTAGGTGTGCATAAAATTTTAATCCTTAGACCTACGGTGTAAATAATTTTTGAGTAGTAAAATTGGTTTCAGTTTTAAAAGAATATCGAATGTGACTAGAAAATTTGATATCTCACCTACATACCACCCAAACATAATCTATACATCATGTATGTAGTTTACCGCTCTTAAATATTAGGATACCTGGTCTACATGAAGAAAGCGTGATATTTTGTAAACATTATATATTTTGGAACACATTTATTAGTTTATAGGAGCATAGGCATTGTCCATCGAGTTTTAATATCCCCCAGGCAATACTTATTTCAGATTTTGTAGCAATTTCGTAATGCCTTGTAACATTTGTTGAACATTTAAAAAGTGTCCTAACACTCATTAGCGGGAGTATAAGTAACAAATTGCTCAGGCACCAATCTCAAAATGACAGCATTTTCATCGAATAAATCACGACCCATATCCAGAACGCAATTATCAACCACCGTGAAAAGAACATCGCGATACAGCCGGCTCCGTTCCCGGCGGTAATTTATTTCTCCGGCTACTTTTCCACGCTGGTTCGTATACGTAATTTAATCAATAAGCTCGACAGCATCGCGGGCGGTTGTTTATTTCATCGGTATCGCGGCCAGAGTAGCCGTTCGCATAGCTAAATGGCCACACGCAATTCCTCCGAGTGCCGTTAAACGTAAGGCCAGCCGATACCTCGAATACGTATCCGGACGATCCGATAAAAACGGTCACTGGCGAACAAACGGGGCAGGCAGAAACGGAGGGCCAGTTATCCATATGTATCACAGGAATAATATCACGGGTCATTCCGTAAGTAATGTTGTTTCTTGACGTTAACTTTCAGTGCAAAATACTTTGCTTAAAACAATTAACACTAGGTTTACGGGACGCGTCATTTTGACGCATTCTGAACTTTACAAGGAAAATTACCGAAACCGTTTACATTTCTCTCCTATCATTTATGCTAACTTTTATTGTTTTAACGAGACAAATATATATCCCAATTCATTTTCTTCTAAGCCTTTTAATCTCGGAATTCTCTATGTGGTATACCTATCTCTACGGGTGTCGTCAATTTGACGCAATCGTAAATTGAGTAGGTATTAATCCTAGTAAACGAGCTCGATTCATGAAAGCATTACTTCAGCAATAAATATGAACGAAAATATAACAAAAAAAAACGATGTCAATTCGACGCGTGTCCGTATAGATAGGTATACAAGAAATGTCCGTAAACCTAGTGCTAAGCATATGGCCATGCGAGATTGTACTTCCCCACCACACGTAGATACTTTCACGCATATAAATTCTCTCTCCCACCACGTTGCATTCATAACGTTCACGTTACGTTCATTTATAAGTTAATAGTGTGTGTATAATTACGTTGTTTTTAAATAAAATAAGTTGTTTTTTTAAGGAAAATATGCAATTTCGTTCACGGGTCAATTTGACGCGTGTCCGTAGAGATAGGTATACAAGAAATGTCCGTAAACCTAGTGTTAAGGGATCCCTATCCTGAAGGTTCTGTTGCACAAATCAAGCCAAATAAACGGATCAAATACTATAGGTTTGATTAATGGGTTGATTAAGGGGCCAGGGAACCATATACCTTGTTGCCGCGGCGCGCCGAGACTGCTTCCTGTTCACGAGACGACGACTGAACCTTGGGAGCCCACAGAAAGGTTACATTCCCCGGGTCTCGGTGAGACAATATTAATGCAAGAATAAAACTTTTTTATTTTTGGTTCTTTATTAATAAAACTTTTTGAACATATTGATAAGATTTTTCTGATTGAAATGATACCAAACACGACACATTTTGGGTCATATTTACTTATGATTTATTAGAATCGATAATGAACTAATATGATGTATTAACAGTTTCTACATGAGTAAATATGATCCGAATTATGTCATATTTGGTATCATTTTAATCAGAAACATCTGACCAATATACTAGTAACAGTTTTATTAACAATGATTCAAAAATAAAAAAGTGTCACCGTTCCATAGCGTTGTTCTCATTAGCGTCGATCAGAATAAGTGGTAAAAGTGAATAAGCGACAAAATATATTTTTCGTCAATCAAAAAATGATGATTGCTTCGCTGGTCTCGTAGTGAAGCACAAATTCTAAACCATTATCGAAGTCTCGATGCCTGTCAGATTTCTTTCAAATGTCAATACACAGTACTACTGCTACAATCCAGTGTTTCTGTTATTTCTTCTGTAGTTAGATGGAGTTTTGCTACAATTAAATCCACTTTGTTGCTAACAAGGAGAAAGTTCCAAACTCCGAGTCGCCGATTTCAATGAAACTTTTAGGTCATATAACAGGCTTCTTTCTCCTTAGAAATCACCACCATATAGACGCAGATACTCGAAAGTTTTTCAGTTATGTCCTTTCGAAGTTTTCCGCGTGACTTAAATACAAACTACGTTGCCCGATCATTCGTAGGTGTTGCAGCTTCGAAAAAATGTCCATGATTTCTATCGTGGCAGGTAGAGTACAAATACATTTCCAAATATTTGTAGATGTATTTGAGATCTATTTGAACACTGGCCGCAACACTAGAAATCATAAACGTTGCCTCGACGCCATATCCGCGAACGATCGGTTAAAATAACAAAAACAAATAACTCAAAAACATTTGAATACCTAACCCTACATTTGGTAGGTGATTTGTAAAGTTGAAAAAGCCTACCACATATCCCAAAAGTTTCATTAAAATCGACTGCTAGAAGTTACGGATCCCTCCTTGTCAGTAAGATAAAAAACATTACTTATGGAATGACCTGATAGGAAGCCTGGTGTCTGGAATGGGGTTCTCGAAGGGGCGTTCAAGTAGGGTCGGCTCATCCGAACCGAAATATGCGGCCCGCCGGCAAAGGTACACGGCATTAGCGAAATCATAATTGAAATATTAATTTATGACGCGTAACGACCGCGCCGTAATTAACACGCTCCGTAACCCCGTGTCGACGGACGTGCAATGCGTGCATTACTGCGACACGGCCGCGTTACATAAATACTCGGCTTTGGTCTGCTCATAATGCCAGATCATAATGGGCAAAGTGTACAATTCGACTATTATCCCGGGAACACCGACATTTACACCGTGAAATCCATGGTTGCATGGTGGTGCTCGCCACGCTGAAATTGCTCGTGCATACGTGAAACGTATCGTCGCGGGGCCATTATTGCGTGACCGTAAAAGTGCGTTTTGTTTGGTCGCGATTGAACGCGAGGACGGTAGGAATTCGGTGTTGGCGCTTGTGCAGCCGCGTTCTTGGGAATAGATGCGTGGGAATGTTTAATTTAACCACTTGAACGTTATAGTTCGTCGCTGAAAGCGCAATTCACAGTGACACGAATTTTTGTATGTACGTCATAAACGTTACTAGAAAAGAATTTTGCACATTTTCCGAAGTATAGGTGAGGTGGTACATTTTGAACACTGTTAACTCGAAAGGATTAAAGAAATTCAAAATATCTTTAGTTTTTTAAATTTTAAATAATTTAAAAAGATTTGTGTTATTTTTATTATTTTTTAACGGCAACTTGAAACTTTTTTCTGAGTTTAATGAGCAAAAGAAAAGTACAAGTATACATGTGGTTGCGAAAAACCAGGGACCAAAAGTAACAGTTATCAGGAAAGTTGTTATGAAAAATATCTGTAACAGGAACTTGTTTATTATTTAAATTGGGGATATTATTCACAAAATGTAAAGAAAATTTTTCAAAGGACCACATGATTGATAATTTCGACTTTTAACGTTTTGGTTACAAGTAACGATTATAAGTAACCCAACATTTTGTTCTGTATCTGTAGCCATTATTGGGGGAATTCAATTTCAGTCGTTTATAATAGTTATCGATGAGGGAAATTTATTTAGATTACTCATATAATTATTGTCATTAAAGTACCGAATAACTTTTATTCGAATTTGATATTAGTGTGAACCAGAAGTGTACTATTCGCAGTGATAAACATACCACTAAATGAAATTTTTATTATTTCTTATTAAAACTTGGAGTTTTTGTAGTAAATAGCAATTTTTTATTTTACACGAGTATACACGTCAACCGCACCGAAATGAAGTTTTGGATTGACGTCATACACGTCGAACGCAGTCAATCGGTTAACGAATTACGTGATACGAAAATTGACAGTAAGATATCGCAGATATTTGACAAAGTATTAATTTATTCTAAATAAACCAGTAGGAAGTACGATACATATGTATTGACTTAGGGAGAATACTTCTGTATACGTTCTTTTGGTATTTCTATCAATAACAATTCTTTTTTAAATAACCTATGTATGATTTCCACAATTGACTCCGTAATCAAAAATATATTATATTTTATAACATAAAAGTATTCCTAATTATCACATGAATTAAATATCCAAAATATGTTATACATATGGATTCGATGGTTACTTTCGTGTGTAACTGTTCAGTATCTACAAGAATTTTAATAACAAATGAAATTTTTCATTAACAATCGAGTTTTATCAACTGGAGCACAATAACGTTCATCAACAAAGGAAGTTGCGAAAGTCTACGAAATATGATTTACACGCGCTGCGAAAGGACATTTTCTTCAGTCAGCGTTGATCGTCGGTGTGATTGCGTTTTCCGTCCAGGCATTGTTTCATCGGCCAGCGAAAATGATTTTCCAGGGTAGCCAATAATTTGATTCTGATTTAAATGAAAACGGAATGGTACGTTGCAGGCATTCACGAATGTTACGAAGACATTGCCGCAGGTGGGTGGAACTCTTGAAATTCAGGAATTAAAATGGAAAAGGTTGAAAGGTTTCTCAATGCAAGTTCGCCCGACTTAATGTAGTCGAAGATATCGGAAGGCAGGGAATGAAGTGATAGACTCGGGGCATTATTCTTCGTCCATTACTCGAGGCGGCGTCGTCAGTGACTTTCTTCAGAAAATCAGTGACGAATTGGAACACTTTTGTGAGACAAAAGAAACTTTTCACTTTGAAAAATTAATTTTCGTATCCTTGCTTTTAGCAGTGGCACGGTTACACAGGGCGTGACGAATGTCTTCTGATTGTTGAATTTTTTAAGATTGTCTTCTGTTAAGAGCTTCTAAGGATTTTCTAATTTTTAGAAGCGGTAAAGTGTACCTTCTATTGATGTTTCTTCTTGTTAGACTTTGGGTTTTTATGTAAATTTAGATTTATTTCTTCTATATTAAATGTTTCAAAGGGTTCGAAACACAGTAAAATCTTTATTAATGTTACGAGCCTATTTGTGCATATATGTAGAGCAAATATTTACCTGCAAAATGGATAAATTATAAAATGCAGGCTAAAAGTTTTCATGAAACTTTGATTCAAAATTTCGGTATTGGTCAGAAATGACCCGGTTTCTCTTACCAAATATCTCCGAGGGTTAATACAATACAAAACCTATTGTTGCGACTTCAGCCCTCTTTGTGTCTAAAAGTTAATGTATTTACCATTGTCGACAATAACAACAGTAAATTAGTAATATCAACACAATTATCAATTATTCAATTTGATCGTTCTGGGCTCTAATTTCCAGGGATTGGTCTATCTTCGTCCAAAGCTTCCGGAAAATAGTCTATTAACCTTTAAAGGTCGGGCAAGTTTTTTCACGTGTTCTATACATTTTTTTTCTATCTTCGGGTTAAAACTTTCACATATTTGTTATCGTGTTATATTAAGAAAAATAAGCGACACATCTGGAGCCTACAAATCGGTTTTACCGTCCTCCACAAATTAAATCGACCTCCTCGATGTCAGTAAAGATCGATCGCCTTGATGTTCTTGTGATGCGAGTAAGCCTAGATCTTCTGCAACGTTCATAACACTTCGATACCCCTTTCAAAATACCCCTGGACAGTATTTCCAATTCACATCGAAAGGGGTTAAAGGAAGGTGTTTCGCCGGTGCCTTAAATAAATCAGAAATCTCCCTTGTGCGTCACGTCCGTGATAGATCGCCGTATTATCGCCGCTCTAACAACATTTTTCTCCCCCTTCACCGGCATCGGAAAGCAGTCGCTTGGTCAGCTGCCGGCCGGGCTATATATCAATTATACGAAACTGCATCGCAGGAATACTACATAGGAGGAAATCGGCTGCTGGCGGCTGCGTACGCCGGTCGAATGCGACTTTGCTTCCTCCCGGGGTCTGTTCGTCTGCGAATGGTGCCCCCCCCCCTCTTTCACGGAGAGATTCGATGGATTGGGTAGGTCGCGTGATAAAACGAGCTCACTGGGACCATTCCGCGATAGATTGACCAATATGATTGATTGGCTCTCTGGTTATATTGCGTGGTAACCAACGACGCGGACAGAGAGAGAGTCGCCTTCCCGAGGCATCCTGAATTCGGATTCACGTTATTGCATCTAGCGGGCGCACAGTTCATCTTTGAAACTTCATAGATGCTTTATTGCGCTATACCTGTCTGTTAATGAAGCACAAACAACGTTGGGTAGGAGCAATCACTGTTACACTGTTGGGTTAATTCTGATTTGGACAATTGATGCTTTGCTTGATGTCAAGTTTAAGCAACGACGTTATTGATATTTACAACCTATGGGTTAGTTTTATTGACACTGGTGACGCTTTATGCGGTTAAAAATTGGATAGCTTTATTAAGTTGAAGTTTGTATCGGGTTAGATTATGCATTGCATGATTTTCTTTTAGTCTTGAACAAATTCGGGCAATTGAGGAGTCCAGTGGAAGAGGGAGCTATGCTACAACAGTTGCATTTTGAGATATTAAGGCGTTTATAAGAATTAGGGTGTATACATAATATAAGCATAGTAACGAAAACATAATTATTGAAAAACAGATGCTTGCTTTTTATAATTTACTATCAGCATCTTAAACCAATTGCACAAGATGTCACAAGAATAATAGTTCTTTCATGGATATTATAATAGCTTGTTTTATACATGATTATAAATTGTTATCGATAATATAATTTACAAAGGAATAATTTAAATGATAGATTCCGATTAACATTCAATTTCGATGTAAAGGGCGGTGATAAAACGATAATCATTAAATTCGTTTGATAGGTTCCCCTGTATTAAGCAGTGGAATTTCATCACAATTAATAGTTTAATAATAATAAAAATGATGAGTGTTCAAGTCAAAACATAAATATTTGTACTTATTGCTCATAGATATATTATACTTTATCACGATATTGCTTCAATAATAAAATCTTTAACAGTCAACACGTACCAACAATAATATTTCTCTCAATTAAACGCATTTTTTTACAACCGTACGCCGCTATTGCTATCCCTGTTTGACTCTCTATTAGCGGCTTATTTTGATTGGCCATATACAATCATATGGCAGACGATTCATGCAGTAAACAATCAGTTAAAAAAGGATCATATAAAAGAAGTTCAGCTTCATGTTTCCCTCGCGTTTCATTCGTATTATTTATGTACTTATCGATCACAATTTATTGAAATTTACTTGAAAAGATATTTGAAGTGACATCAGTCATTAATCCGATTCTCAACGAAAGGTAAATTGGGTCTTGAATAGAGTCTTCAACAACAGTTTACAATGCCAGAACTCTTAGATCAAATAATCAACTGGAAAACATCTCGTGCACCTTCTCGTTCCAATTCATCTCAATTCGTGTAATTATTTCCAATTATCATTTCACGAGGCATTAACTATGAAAGGACCGAGTATTTTGTTACCGGCAACGGGTAGGAATTATTACGCGGAAAATTGCACCGAAGCCCCTTTCCCTTTGCCGCCTCTTACCGAGCGACCGAGGAACACTCGAAAGCCCGTTTCAATTAAACATCGTGATGAACGACCTGCTGAGCATTCTATTTTAACAGTACGTTACGAATTAGGTTTTCCGTCAATAAAGCCGCAATCGAACGTTAACCGTACGCGCCCGTGTATCGGTGTGTTGCTCGATCCACGGCCCGTTAAATTATTTCGGGGTTCGCACCGTTCACCCTCGGCCGACATATTTTGCCACAAGGAATCCGAGCATGTCGCGTGCATTAATTCTTGCCCCCATAGTGACCAGACATCTGTGTATACCGAAAATTGTCGCCGTGTACATTATTAATTGATAATTGCCGTTTCGGTATATATTCCAGCGTGTTTCAGTTGCTGGCGATGAAGTCTGAAAGAGGAACGTGCTAACTGAACGGAGTATAATTTAAATTTTTCCGCGCTAAGATTACCGATGACGTGTGTTTATTATAATACTGCTTATTTATTACGATGAAATGCGCATTGGGCTAAATAACTTCTCACTTTTGATAGAGGTTTTGCAGTTAATTTCTCGGAAAGGGAAAGTATGGTAAATTGAGAGGTATATAAAATAGTGAATTAAATTAAATTCAATGAATATAATAATTAATTCAGTAAACATGGATTTAACTCTTTAGCTACTGTACACCATTATAGTGGCTTCCCACGAATTTAATATTTACAACGATATGGCAGTATAGATTTCCTTGTAGAAATTACATATGTACTAACGTTAAGTGATGTGAAACCTCTGGCAGTGACCACTAGACTGTGAATGTTTATGCGTTTACTGCATTTTCTAATTTGCAAAGCATTAATGTGGTACGTGTATTATTATCAACATTCTGAAGCTTTCAGTACAAAAAATAAAATTCTGTCCGTTTTTACTTTTTATATAATTATATCCAAAATATTTAATTTGTGCCTATAAATTTACGCAGTCTAGTTATCACGTTCATTTGATCTCTGCATGAAACAAATAAACAAGCATTCTATCATTATTATAACGCCCAGTAATAATAATAATATAAGTACTATAACCGCGGAAAAATGCTTATTAATCATGCTGCCTTACAGCAGTAGTATTTTATATATCAGCACAAAAAACCAGATGATACCATTACATACCTTATAAACACCTTTTCCTAGAACATATCATGCAACCTTAATTATGAGTTTGATCATTCATCACTGTACGATAAAAGTATGAAGTATCCAAATATTCACTTCATAATCCCATTTTTAAATTCGAATTATTTTCGTCACGCAAAATCATGAATGTCATTGCGATACTGCTAAGAATCACTTAAACGAACAAACAAAATCTACTATTTTCATTAATTCCCTTCTCCAAACCAAGCGAAAAGCTCTATTAATAGGACCACAGGACAATACATCTGTCAAACGCGAAACACCCCAGCCAATGATTATTTTATACATAACGGTGTTTGATCTATCGAGGGATCTCAGATCCGTAAAGCGACAGCATTTGTATATGTATATAGGTGTACAGGGTGAACCACGAAGCGTCATCAGTAGAGATTACTGTTATTAGCAGTCGAATCAAAAATGTTTTTATAAGGTATAGCATGGTTTCAATAGAGATTTAACGTGATTATAGGAAATTTTTATTAAACTCTTGTTTTCATAATTTTTCAAGGTCACCTTCAATTGTTTGCAAGTACACCTATAATTGTTTTACGCCTATCTATTACAGGATTTCAATACGAATTCGGTAAGTATAATAACATAACATGTGTTACTTTTTATTCATCTGGGTCGAGAGAAGATTAAAGAAATATTCGAACTGTAATATTATTATTAACTATCGTATGCTACGCCATTGTACGCGTACCGATGTTGAGCTCTTGCCTACTGTTTATAAATATTTAATTCTGTACATTGTAACACATCTAATGATATCTACTGATCACGATTCGTTGTTCACCCTGTATATACATATATCGGAGGGGAGAATTGCTGCAATGGATACCGACAGTTACGCGAAGCGATGACGGTTCGGTTGACTGACGCGCTCGCGTCAAGTCCCTGATAGACATGCAAAGGACCTTCTGTATTGACTGACTGACTTCGGGCACACGATAGAAACAGTTGATCCAGTGGCGTATACGCTGGGCGGACGATTCCGAGCGGAATCGAAGGCCCCAACGGAGCTCTGGTCCGATCCAGGATTGCTCGATCGCGGTTCGACTAGCCTCTTCTGTTAATCACGAGCCGCGCGTTCCGTCGAATCGCCCCGTCAAATGTTGCGACAACGATCCTCTAGAGCAAGCTTACCTGTCTCCATTTGCACGACCGTGTGCTGTGAAAATCTTCCTAGATGGGATCCGTTGCTTCCCTCTCGAGGAAAGTTTCACCGGTTGCTCGAGGAGCAACGCGAATACGGTAGGAATACTTGTCAGAAATAGTTTCGAAGCTATCACTGGCACAGAGAGGCGTGAGACTTTCTGTGAAATTATACATTTAGCTCCGTTTTGGGGGGGAAAGCTGAGATGAGTTCTGCGCTCCTGAATAATGGGAAGGGTACTAAGGTGAAGTCTGGAAATACAGATGGGTACGTCCAATATAGGTGATCGCATTAGTTATTAGGGAAATTCATATTTTTGTAGATTAATGAGAGAATAAACGTTAAACAGTAAGATGGATGCACGATGGAAAAGTAAAGTATATTAGCAGTAAACAAAAGTTTTATTAAAATACATTAGATTAATAAGTTCAGTGACTTGGTGGTTACCAGTGACCGGCTTCGTTAAATTTTTTTCAAAATATTGGATTTTTAAGTATTAGCTGCATCAGAACCCGATTTTCACATATCGCTTTTTACTATGATACAAATCACGTACAAAAATATCCATTATTATTCAATTGACAGCGATTTAACTTTTCCTAGGTGATATTAGGTACCTTCACCCTATACTTCGTAATAGAGTAACGATTCAAGTAATAAGTATACATTTTCATACGCAGAACATGTATAGCTGTAATTACGATTAACCCCTTGGGTACGGATTTATTTGAGAAAATATTTGCATGTGGAACGGAAATAATTTTTGGTTGCTTGGAGTAGTATGTAAAGGCAGTACATTTTACGTAAGAATGTATTTATTTCTAAAATATTGGTGACATATGTAGTATTAAGATGTCTTCAACTAATTAGAATTGCAAAACAAAAATAAATTAATAACAACAAAATAAAACTAAATGAAATAAATTCAATTTATAAAAAAAAACAATTACTAATAATTATGCAGAGTGTGATATTTTTATTGATGAATGAAATTGATCAATGAAAAAAAAAAATGACGTATCTCAGATGTCAAATGTACCTAAAAGTTTAATTTTTGGTTTGACGTCTTAGACACGTCATCCGCTCTTAGGGGAAAAAAGTGAATGACGTGTCTCAGACGTCAAATGTACCCAAGGGGTTAAAAAAGTGGACAGTCAACGCGTTAAAAAAATTAATGAATTCGTAGATAATGGAGCCAGTATCTCCAATGCTCTAAATATAATTGGCAATGCAACATCCGTAAATCCGTATATTATATTATACTTATCACAGTCCCTACATTTCACGTTTTGTACCCAACACCAATATGGTTTCTATAAGAACATATTAGATTTCGTTTCCTTCTCAAAGCTATGGAATATGTCAATACTACTCGGTACTTTTATCCTATGACCTACTGACATTGTTACGAACACGTTATTTATCGTGTGAAACTGCAGCACCCAGAAAGAGTCTGGGAAGAAGTGCACGCATTCATATTCACGTGTTTTCCACGGTTTTTGGGATTTGATATAAGGTGATAAAATGATTCCTTATATAAAAATTAATTGAAAGTGTACGGTTCATTTTTTCATATCGAAATACAGTTTTACGACAATCGACTTTAAATACTCGTCGAGTATTTCGATTATTCAGTACAACTCGTGTAACTACTAACCGTTTCTATTTATTGGTAGAACGATTGCATGTATGTTAGATAAATTTTTAAAGTTAACTTTCTCGAAACCAGAGTCATGTGTGAAAAATTTTAATTCTATATTTTCGTATATAATTTATGTAATGTCAATTCTTCCATGCGAATTAAAGAGAATGTTTGATAAATAATCCAAAAAATACTTGAAATTTTGGATATTAATACTATCGATGTCGTAAAAATAAGAAATATTCTGTGTTCTTGTTACACATCACAAAGAATACATATTTACTTTGCATTCAGTTGTTAAATTTTAACACGAACATGAAGTCGCTGCGAGAACATTTTCTTCCCTGGATTCCCGATATAAATAACACTGCGTATGAATCTTTAAAGCAACGGGTCTATATAGTAGAACGCATCTGACATGCAACCTGGAGAACTTAAATCGACTTTCTCGGCTTTACTTTTCCGGCTTATCAATGTCAGCGTTCGAACGCGAACGGATACTCGAAATATCGAACAGTCGAGTGGTAAAGGCTACGAAAGTTTCATGGATTGTTAATCGATGCCATCATGCAAGTTGTTAATCCTGTTGAATGCCAAAGGAATTCTGGAGAAAGTTGGTCTGTGCAATTTTTATTCGGAACTGCCACTTCCACGAATATGAACGACGTTTGCCTGTGAATATGTGATATCTTCGTTTAAAAATAATAGATTTATCCGGTTTACGTATATGGAAGTCCGACGATTAGTTCATTCTGAATTCATCGCTAATGAAATCATCGTTTCATACATTTGTCTTTGATCACTATTGGATTCGTGTTTGTTTCAATTCAGGCATTTAAAGTAATGAATTGCAACGGCTCTTGTAGAAATTTTTTAAAAGATTTTATATATCGTTATCTAGGGAAGGAGGGTTTAAATATTTTATACCGAATTAGTACTGAAATAGTTGAAGCATCGCATTTAGTTAAGTTTATTTAACTAAGTTTGGAAACAATTTTAAAGATAATACATATTTAGGAATACCCGGGAAATATTAATTTCATTATGTTGATGTCGATCCCTCCCGGACCACAAATATACCTTCCCACTTAAGGAAATTTTTTACATGTTAAATTGTTCTATCGTTATTTGTCAAATATCATAGAATTGCCGCAGTCTCTTTATATACATATAGTTATATGTGAATTACATAAAAACATTTATCAATAAATGTTTAGTTACATTACTGCTCAAACATACATAATGACATTTCACAAATACATTTGATGAACAAGAAAATACGGACAGAATGGAAACGTGGTTGATTAATTGTTATCTATATCAAATATCATTATTTATTGCTTCAATATTAATACTGACAATTATATATGCAATATGGGGGACGAACTCGACATTATAGAAATCATTCAATAATATTTGCAAGAAAATATTTACATGTGTTCATTCATAAACCAACTGTGATGGTTTATGCACTTTGGCATAACATCGATTCCTGTCAATTAATAAACCGAAACTTCCAATTATATTAAATCGGTTGCATGGTTTGTTATACACATATTGGACACCAAAGTTGCGGTTAAAATTACTTCTGACTTTCGTATTAGAAAACTAAAAATTTCAGAAGGAAAGCGCACATGTGTCTAAAATACACTGCGGATTTTTATGCAAAACGGCATTGTATAAAATAATTCATATAAACACAAGCAAATATAGGAATTTCTCTTCTCCTGAATAAATAATTCGGTTCAGAATGAAATTGAAACCTCATTTCGTCTGCAGAAAGTTCGGACTTCTCTCATACGTTTATTCATAAATGAACCCAATATGCAATCCAACACAACAATAAACGAAATGCTCCTGACCCAGATTCCACTCTCACCCCCAGATAAATTCCATATTATTTAAAAAAATTTTGCCAATCACCAGATCCGTCGACTTCCCTCGACAGTTCAGCGTTCCGTCAAATGTGAATTAATTCAGGCCGTGTAAACATCGACAGAGGTGAAATCGCAAAAAAAAGGCAGAACAAAAAAAGGAAAATTCCCCACCGAGTATCATCAGGACACGACGACTCGACAGCCTGACGATGCATCGATCGGTGTCCCGTCGGTTATTAATTATTTTCCACCCCGGGACTTATTTGTAACGAGAGTTGGTCAATCCTGAGCGCGCGCCGCGGTGATCCCTGAAATTGAATTTCCACGATGCCCGGATATCCGTCGCGAAGTGGCGGTCCGGGGGGTCGGCCGACATATCGGTTGAAAGCGCGGGATTTCATTTCTGCCTGCCCCCTCACCCCATTTTTCCCGCCCTTTTTTTCAGTCGGCGGATTTTTATGGTGACCACTGGATTTGTAGCCCGCCAACTATATCACCGCGTCGCGCGAACACCTTCATCAGGCATACAGACGTTACTCGACCGCGGCGCGAACGTATCGATTTTATTCGTCACCCGTTGTCCAACGTTACGGAAAACAGTTTTCGGCGTGAAATTGTCTCCACGACCTACTTGTGTGTGTAACCACTCTCGACTTGACAGGGGACGGGAAGACGCGTTGCATTCTTCTCTTCCAAACAACGACGTAGGGCACGATACTTAAGGTGCGTATCCATTTGTTACGTATCCTTGTATCGTATCACTACTGCGTATCACCGTATCATATCATCGTTGTGTAACATCGTACCGTATCACTGTTGCGCATCACGGTATCGTATCATTGTTGTGTAACACCGCATCGTATCATCGTTGCGTATCATCGTATCGTATCACTGCTGCGCATCATCGTATCGTATCATCGTTGCGATACATCGTATCGTATCACTGTTGCGCATCACCGTATCGTATCATTGTTGTGTAACACCGCATCGTATCATCGTTGCGTATCATCGTATCGTATCACTGCTGCGCATCATCGTATCGTATCATCGTTGCGATACATCGTATCGTATCACTGTTGCGCATCACCGTATCGTATCATCGTTGTGTAACACCGTATCGTATCATCGTTGCGTATCATCGTATCGTATCACTGCTGCGCATCATCGTATCGTATTACCGTTGCGTATCATTGTTGCGTGGGTATCCGTATAAAAACGAAGGATACGATCTGTGACGAGAAATAGAGTGAGAATGAGTTCACCTCTTGAATTAGCAGTGGCCTTCTACATTTTTATACATTACATGCTGAAGACAAAAAAAAAGGAAGTCGATAGGTGTCACAAATGTATAAAAACAGAGAAATATACAGCGATTATTTCCCTTGAAAAGAATTGTACGCATAAAAATATCTAGATTGCTAGATACGAGAGAGGAACTGACCGATTATTATTCGAAGGAAGGAAATTAGAATGGCAAGATAACTATGTACAGAAAGTGGTATAACAATCGTATCTGCAACGATATATAAGAAAACTAAATTGCAATGGTTACAATAGAGCTAATAACAAGAAGTGTAGTTTTACTTAAATATTTGTTTCGTTTTTATTCAGATTCTTCGAGAATATTCCGTATTCTCACATCAAAGGTGAATGCGTGTTTGCGTGCGTGAGTTGCACATGACAACTGTGGCTCCCCACCCCAAAATTACTGAAATCATTATTGCGACATCCTTCGATGTGACGACGAAAAACCGACAAATGACCGATCGGTCCCTTGACGTATCTTCGAATCACATTTTTATATACAATGATGCAACGCTTGTCAAACAAGTGGATACGCACCTTTAGAGTGCGAATAGCTCTTTATACCTCGGTGCAGTGAAAGTGTCGTTTGCCCTCGTCGGTTCAGTAGTATAAGTCAGTGTATTGTCAGACGAGATTGATTTTTAAGTAGTTCAAGGTTTTGCAACGATTTCGATGGGTTTAATTTGATAGTCAAATAATGTCTTGCTAGTCTGTGGTCGGTTGAGAAAGTTGAATAATTTTAGTATACAATGTGTTATCGAATATGAATTAATAATACTAACAAGGATAGGTTCTTAAGTATAACGCTGACTTTCTAATGAGGTTTAACACAGTGATAGAGCTGGGAATTCTGAAGCCAACGTTACAATTTTAAATAATAATAAACAATGATAAATAATAATAAAGTTTTCTCGTATGAAGCATCGTTTTCATGATAGTCCATTTTCGAATTGAATCTAACACGAATATATTCCTGTTGACAGTAAGTAGAAACGGAATATAATGAACAAACAGACTTATGTAATGGTGAGACCGTTATCCAAGTTTTGTATATTCAATTGCACGCGTATCCGACAGATTTTCAAATTCGATTGTTTCGAAAAGGAAGCATCATACGAGAAAATTTTATTCCACCTTTCTGGTTTACTTATGCATGTAAAATCAGATCCTTTCGAGATGTACTACCAGTGTGGAAACACCCTGCACATAGGCTACAACTTTAACATTAAATATCTGATAAACTAATGGCCATATGCAACTGAAACAAATATCATTGGCTCCAGAGTTCCAAGCTCTATCTTCAGAGTTACACCTTGGGACCTTTCCTTTTAAGTATACCAATAATATAGTATAATGCGAGGAGCTTTTCAACTGGTGTTATAAGCCGAAAAGAAATGATTCTACACGCAAAAATAATTATATAATGTAGAATAAAATTTTTCCATAAGATACTTCCTTTATAAGACAATCGAATTTTAAAGTCTGCTGAAGGTGTTATGGGTGCAATTGAATATCTACTAGATGTCTAACGCATCTGATAATAATTGCTTTACGTTTTTTCTTATTGTCGCACGAATACGTATGTACGTGTTAGAACAAATTTAAAAAATTGATTATCTCGAGAAATTTGAATCTACATTTTTCACTTATTTTTGCATATAAAATCACCTTCTGTCGGATTGTACCACTATTTCAAAGATACCCCTGTATTATACTGCATTTTTAATACGTAGTATTGTTAAACTGCGGATTTTTACTCGTATACATATATATAATTTCTGGTTATATAAAGCATAATATGGAAACTTCAGTAAAGCCCAGTGACATTTTCGTTTTTTTTTTTGAGGGGGGGTAATAAAATTCTTAACAGTGGAAATAACCTTGTGCGTAATTACGATTTCCACAAATTAGACTGTGAAAACGTGAATCTGCATAAAGATCCGGGGCTTAGTCGTTGAATGCATGGTTACTTTAAACATGGCGACTGTTGTTTTACGGTTGGCGGTACAATTGTTAAATGCATGTTCTTCCATGGAAGTAAGTCGAATTTTTGCTTCACTTAAACATAGTTCCGCTGAAAATAATGATGATACATTTTGAATCTATGATCTTTATATCATACGTGACAATTACTATATAGATATCATGTGGTTGTATCATAGTATAACAATTACTTTATTCAATTTTTATTGTAACATTACTTTGCATAGGTTAGTGTAACGAAATTGTTCAAATACTTTTTGTCATCACTCGGAATGCTTTAGTACCTACCATGCCCCTAGCTATATTTTTTCTATTGAAAACTGAATTTTTAAAAAACTACATCAGTTATACAGTAACATAATGCAAAGACACGACGAACTACTCTGCCCTAACTAATATAAAAATAATATTCTATTGAAACCTGCTATTCTAAAGAATCATTATACACTTTAGGTACAACATAACGTAATACATCATGTAATTTTTTTGTTGAACCTAAAAGACCGCATTACCTTCGTTAAAGAACGACACAATATGAAGACACGATTATCTTCCCTACCCTAATATAAGTGATACAATTTTTCTAGTGGCAACTGGACTCCCGAAAAACTGCATGAGTTATGAAGTGACATAATACAAAGGCACAATGAACTGCCCTACCCAAAAAAAGTGCAATACATTAATTAAAAGATGACACAATACAAACGAAAGACAAACTACCCGTGGTGGCTGTTTCTAAGACAGGCGACTTCACACAAGTTCATCTCCGTGGATATTGAGGGAGTTTCCTAAGGTGTGTGCACGCATCCGTAAGACACACGTCAAATATAGGCGAAGAGAGCGCGAAAATGGGGCCGCGCAGCACCAGATGTCGTTGGGCCTCGTTGCCGTTCCTGTCACGTCATTGCTATGTGTTGCCACGATAAATCTGGCATGTCCGAATCTCCCGCGTTATTACTTTGTGCCATACGCTCCGCTCGGAGGGACCTAGCCGCATGGTATATTCCGTATTTCCAGTTTTGTCCTACTGTGTCCTATTTTTTTCTGTCGAAACGTACTCCTTATTGCCTTCATTTTCATTGCACGTGCCTAAGCGACCACTACGGAGATAGGGCGAAGGCATTACGGCATCGATATCTTTCCGAATCGCGAGAACGTGGCCGAACGCTGATACAAATGCACAAATGCGTTCATATTTACGAAACAAGACGTGATCGGACCGAGAAACGAGTTTAACCCGTGGTTTCCTTCGTCGAGCAACAGTAAAACGGGCTTCGCTCATAAACATGTCACGTGTGATCAGTGATCGACGTTTGTATACTTTTTTTGACAACTCTTTTTAGTTACAGAGATTCTTCGAGCTGTTTTGAATATTGTGTGGGATTTTATGAAATTAACCTTTGCAATGTCAAGCCCTTTTTTGTTATATAGATTACTAAGGGTTGGACGGGGGGAGGTACTTTATGCTCATCCAATAAATATGTATAATTTCTAAAAAACTTTGGACTGAATATATCTGTGAATAAAGGGTTTAAAGTAAAATATTCCTTTAAAGTAAAAAAAATGTTGCAAATTCAGCAGTTTCGTAAGCAATTTGTTTAAGAATACAGAACTGAAGTTTCAAAAGGGTAATTCAGGCAATTGAGTCATTTCCATTTTGACAATAAGCACAATTCTGAAATATAACAGTTTTCTTCCATTGTGTTTCCCACATACATATCTGTTACATGAACCATATACAATTGTTGTATTGTTTAGTTTACTGTATTTCTCATGTGTGTTGTGGTATCCCTTTATGCATCGACGACTATTTCATTATTTTTTTTAACTTTTCTCACATTTCTGTGAAACAGTATTAATGTTCTCGTATGAAAATAGATTTTTACACAATATCTAATTTTTCAGAAATTTTTATGTAATTATTTTACCAGGAATTCATAAAACAGTAGTATGGTGGCCTTAAGCTGCCCCCCACCTCTGATATTGAGAGGGTTAATGTGAAATTCTTGAATTATAAAGTAGAAGATAGTCAATGTTTTATCCTCGTAATACGTAAACAATTATGCATGGAAAAACAGTTGAGAAGACGAGAGTTCACGAAGCTTAATGAAGATAATGTGCGAGATCATAAGTATTTTCTCAAAAGTTTCCAATATTTCAATTCATCCTCAAAATTTTATAATATTTGAAATGGCTCGAAACAATTTCGTGTGAATTCATTAATAACGATTTAGTCATCTAATTTTCTAATCTAATATTCCGATATTCTTTTAGCTCTGTTTTCTTCCCTTCGCATCCAACGTATAGACAGTCTAAAAACAAGTAAACTTTGCTGTTGCGCGTGTTCATAAGACGGCAAAGTTCCGAGAGAAAATCCTTGTAATACCATTGAGAGGATTCCGGAGATAAAGGAAAAATCGCTGTTGATCCTTTTCTTTATTTAAAGGTGCTTACAGACTTCGGAACACTAAGCCGAGGGGTGGTCCCATTCCCTCGATAATACAGACTTTTCCCTCTTGGTTTCAATCGAACCACTGAAACCCCCTTTAATATACAGAATTAACAAGCACTTTCTTAATCTGAGACGGATATCTTTTTACTTCTTCCACAAACAATATATCACTCCATTTTTCTTTGTTCAGATATTTCTTATAATTCCTTATGCTATATACAGGATTTCTCAACTCCAAAAATATAAAAAGAAAGACAAGGACTGATACAAGAGGTACTCAGGAACTAGCTTTCTTCTCTAAAATAGCAGCCATAAGTAGTTTATAGTAATAACAGATAACAGTTTATTCATGAGTCGATTGTTTAAAAAAATGAAATAATTTCTTACGTTATGGATTTTCTCAACTTGAAAAATAGAGAAAAAATTATGATAAAAAATACTCAGGACTTTGTATTCTTCTCAAAACTAGCATTCAGTAGCAGTTTATAATGATAACGAATAATGGTGAATTCATGGGTCAATTGTTTAGAGTGCAACAACGTTGACATAACAAAGTGAGCTAGAAAAAGTCATAACTTCTCAACGTGATAGACGACTGCTCCATTACGAGAACATTCCTGATCTCATTGTCAGATCCTTTTTCATTGAAGAATTTCGCGCTGAGAAAAATATTCCTGTAGCATCTAATCCTTCCTTTCTTCGTATCTCGCACGCTGTTACATTTTCTTATTCTCGTCAATCAAAATGACGCTAACAAGGAGAAGATTTAATGGCATTAACACTATTAACTCCCTACGACGCTATGTAACTTTAAGGTCCACCTTAAAGGTGCACTTTACTATAGCTGCTTATAATTAGTGATCGTTTAGGACGATACTCTACTAAAGTAACTGTCTTCTATATATACATTATGTGAAGAGGCATTGGATAACCGCCAACGCTGATCACAGTCACTTGTTTGCCTCGTGACGGAAACGAACGGATCTTTCACTTTGTTATCACAGTAACTAGTAACAGTGAATAATAATATTAATAATATTATTATAAGTTTTACTCTAAATAAAGTTAGTCACTTACTGTTGGAATTAATACACCGTTTATGATCGAGCAACACATCATGTCAGAAATATAATTGGAAACTGCTCGAATCTACTAAAATTTTTATTTACATAAAATAATTCAGTAAGCATTTCTTAAGGTTCTGGAGAAGAAATTTTATGAAATAAGTGTTTAGGTACTTGTGCTATACGACAGTACTCAGGTACGGACCATTAAGTAGAACAATCTTCAAGTAATCATAGTTTTATCACTATTTCACATTACCCGACCAAAAGATTGCATACTTCCTATTAATCTTTAAGTAGTAAAGCATACAGAATTGAAACCGTCTTGCCAGTTCAGAGGATCGAAATCCCCCAGTGTATCAAGGTATCGAGACATTAAATCCCTCAAAGCCGTATTCTCATCCTCACCGACAATAACGAGCAGCAGAACGGCCAGGGATTCCAATAACCACAACTCGTTATCATTTCTCCGCCAGCTGATAACTGGCTCCGTCCAATGAATAATAGACGGGGTATGAATGGCCACGCATTTCCCTCTTCTCATTGGACGCCGCCCCCACCGGTATTCATCGCGCAGGATGATCAGTAGGAATAAGTTTAACGCCCCCGTTGAAATTGCCAGGCCCCGGCGCGGTGAGAACCCTGACAAACTTTTGCGCAACTTAGGTAACAAGGTGAGCTCGTCAAACAATCGTGGGCGCTAGGCCGTAGATGAAACCACGGTATTGCCAATCGGTTTCAATTGGGTTTCGGGTTTGGGGTTTCGAGTTTCCCACTTGATTGGATCGATAAGCGCCGGATCGACGGGTAAAGTATAATTAAGACACGGTTTAGATCAATTAGGAAACAAGAGAATGTTCGCGGCGACGAAAATATTCATGATCGAACCGTCGATAGGCTTACCCTTTTGACGTTCAATTTGGGATCTAGACTGCGGAAGTTTATGCAAATTTTTGCTTTCAGATACGAATATCTAAAAATTAGAATGGGGCAGAATTATGAATGTTTGTACCAGAGGCTTTGGTAAATATTTATAATAAGGAAGCCACTTCCGACCTCGATAATTTTTTAATATATTGTCCAGATCATCATCCTGAGTAGTATTGTGAAGGTTTTAGTTCGGGGTGCCCTTTGTAAAAAACTTATTATCAAAGAAAGTTTAATATCGTACTTTAGTAGTATTGATAAATAAAATGACATATGTGGTCAAGGTCAGCCTTCTGAGCGATCTTCAGAAAGGTTCAGTTATCAAATGTTATTTATTAAAAAGTATTAAGAGAACAATGATACAACTTCTTGAACTATCACTAACCAACTTTGAATTACTTTTTTCTCTTGAACTCTGTCTAACCAACTCTGAAGGATTATACTGATCAGAGTTGGTTAGAGGCAGTTCAAGAAAAAAAGCTTTCTACTTGAAGTGGTGTGCCTGGGATTGATTCTACTTGCAAAGGGGTGACTTTAATTCGATGAGAATGCCGATCATCTAAATAATTATTTACTTAAAATTTTTTTGATGACAACCTTGACAACATATTCGAATATCATCGAAATCAGAGGTGGTTCCCTTATTGTAAATATTTACCGAGGCTTTAGTACGTTCATAATAGCATACAAATGGTATTAAATTGCATTATGATCTTTACTTTATTGCAGTTTCCAAGTTAAGGGATGCTGTAAATGCAGAAACATCCGCCGTTTGGTAATTATTCTTTTCTGTGAACCTTCTATCGTTTTCTGTAGCAATAGTTTGGATATTGCACGAGCGATTCGTGTTATCTTTCACCACAAAATATTTACAAATATAAATATCGTATTTGGTATATTTCTATGTAATTACAAGACTGCGGATGTTTATGTAAATTCGGATGTTATGTAATTCGCAGTCAAATATAAGAACTTGGTCCAATGTCTCGAGATACGGGGAATAATAAAAACAAATTAATTAACAAATGAAAGATGAAAAATGATGTACCCTTTATTTTGAGTGAACTTCATTTGCTTCAATGCCCATTTAAAGAAATAAATACGACAAATGACAGATTAAAACATTTAAAACAATACCCTTTTTATTCGCCATCCGTTGTGTAAATGAAATTCTGATAACTACTGTTTCTTTACACATTGGATATAAACCGCAGCGCAGATTTCATACCACATTCAGGAAGAATGGATTATGAAAGAAAATAATGAGAATACCCTAGCTTTTTCAAAGGTTACATATTTCAAGCTACATATTTAACCCAGAGGAATTTAATTACGTTAAAACATTTTCAAGAAAATTACATTTCTGAAATAACGTTCCGGAAATGGACCAAGTCATCCAAAATGCAGTTCATCAGAGGGGCATTTGTAAATGTTTAAAATAACATCCATGCATTCTATTCTAGATACATTCAGTTTGTACGAACTGAGGAACTATTTCAGGTCGTATTATAAGAATAAATGAAAAGGTGATCAAACTGACTGCATATTAAATATTACAGTCTCAACGTTAAGTACAATTTTTGCGGACTAAATGTTACAATCGTTATTATCGAGATAATTAGTATGGGAATTAATAGAACTAATGAATATCCAAAGTACCCTTATCCTTAACGTTGTTTTTCTCAAATTAAAATGTGAAATATATTATTTTAAATTTGATTAAAGAAACGTAATTGTATATTAAAATCTTCCCTTAACCTTCGTACTTCTGTTCTTTTTAAATAATTTTTATAAAATCGATGGAAACTTGGTTAGCACCTTGCACAATTAAGACAGAGTTCCATTGTTGCTTTAATAAACAAAAAATTGATTAATAGTAATTCATTGTTAAGGGAAGACTTTCATCACATTATACGTTAATTTCGTTTCGCGACAGTTGTTTCGAACTGCCACAAAATCTCGATGTTCATCGCGGAGTCGAAGACCTGAGGACCTTGATTACAGAGACAATAGCACGCACTTTGCTACATGAAATGAACAGTTCTCTTAATAGGTGTTCCTCTCGCATCGACGTACTTCCCACTTTAATGGGAGTACTCGAGTAAATTCGCGCATGCAACCGTCTCCACGTATAGTATAGACAAAGGTCGAACTTTCGCCACCTTCTGCGAACGGTTTTATCAAACTTCCCGCCCAGTCCAATTGGATGAACACATTCTGCTCGAAGACTAAACAGTTGATATCATCGTCGTGCCATTCTAGATCAACGCAACGGAAATACCGGAACGTATAAGAGGCATCACGAAGCCGACAGACATCTTGTTTCCAAATTGTTCACGTGTGTTGCATTAAATCGACTCGAATCGTGAGTTTGTGACCAGTCACTAGAACCCCTTTCGTATTAAATGTGTCAATAAGTAGGTAATGAACTCCTTCTTTTCAATAAAATTTTTAATTTCGAACATCTTACTGGTATTTCAGTGTTAAAAATGGTGACAAGTCTTCTAGATCCAGAATGCATATCACTGATACAGCGGAGATGTCTGATTTTTTAGAAAATAGGTACTAATTTTGTTAAAGTGTAATTGGTTATTTATTGGTACATGTACTACTACCTCTGGCACAGAGAATTTAATCAAATATGTCGATATGATCACTGTAGGAATTATTTACATATTTATGTATGTATATATTGAATATGGAAAACGACGTTATATGAATATTGAAGAAATAGAAAAGAAGAGTTTGTATCATTCAGGGGCAACATTAGCAGGATAGTAAATATCCATGAGTACTTATCGAATATAGAATAATGTAGTGTCCATAAATGTATGGAGATTTGGAAAGGCTATATAAGCAATATTACAGAATATTAAAATATTTTTAATTTTCTTAACAATGATAATGGAAGTTATCAAAATCTATATTCAACGTTTGAAATGATGAAACACTTCTTCCAATTAATGTTTCATTTTTTCGTCGAATGAATACATGAAAATATCCATTTCTATGTTAATATTTCACTCAAATGAGAATAACTATTCCATTCCATTTATTTCAATAATAATGTTTTAAAATTGATTGGCAGATGAAAGGAAGACTAAAACATACATTGCAATGTTTATTAAAGCAAAAATATCTGAAATATACAACATAGAGTACCAATAGTGAGATACAGCGTACAAGGTAGTTGCCAATGTTCCTGTCACAGCCTGATTAACATCTGAAGCTTCATGTAAATTAAGCCAGATTGCTTATTGATTAAGTGTCCTCACTGGAAAAGTAACTACAGACTTACACCATAAGTATACAAAATAGCCTAAAAAAAAGGGATACAATAATTTCGAATCATGTATTACCTACGTATTAGAATCAATGACTAAATTCACGTTTGTCATTTTACTTTAATTACTTGACCTATTAGGTAGATGTCCAATTTACTGCCACCTTAAGACTCTAGCGTAACTTCATTTAATCATTTTACGCATTATTTAATCTAAATATCGTCTCAGTTTGCAATATAATATTATTTAACATATTTGTCATTTAGAAAAATAGTTTCATACATTAAACATGGAGAATTAATTAATAATTAATTAAAATCTGCGAGCAAGCCCAATATCCCTATAATTGTTAGTTCAAAAATGAAAGTAGTTTTTATATACTTTAACAATTTATTTTATACATTAGGTATCAGTTGTATAGTAAAATTACGGCTCTTTCTTTAACACGATGTCGCCATCATTTCCTACTTACGTGGTCGTGTTTCTGACGCTCAAATTGCACATTGATTTTTCAAAATTAATTTTTACAGACCAAGTAGGTGCAAGTACACGTATTTCTTTGTTTTCATGTAAATCAGCGTTCCATCTTAATAATAAAATTTTTGTACATAATTTTGTATACATTACCTTTTTATTATGAAAATTCATAAAATAGCACTATTAGTAACACTGGCAGTAATTGGGACATTTACCCTACGTCAAAGTTCACAATCAACGGAAACATCTGCGACAGGAAAAAGTACCAGAAAAACTGTACATTTCAGTATTGATCGTGTCACACGTCCAAAATCCAAATATTTTCCTCGTACTCACTAAAATCATTCTTAATCACAGAATTTCAAATTCTTCCACACAAAAAAAGGCAACAGAAAATTGAAGCTCCGTCCAGCGACGTCGCGAGTAGCATACTCGTGTCCCAATTTTTACTATTCGTTTATGGTGCATCGCGAAGCAGCCGAAAAATGCGGTGGAAACGGTCAACAGGCTGGATGCTGGAGGGGAGAAAAAACGGGGAGCCCGTGGAATGCCATTTGTTCCGCGCTGTTAACCGCATATGTGACACGAGCGTGGCAAGGTAACAGGTTCAATGATGCTGGGCCGAAGCAATGAATACCGTTTGTCCCGCACGGTTCACCAAATTAAATGCGACGCACTTTTTGCATAACGCCCGCGACTAGTCTCTGCGTAATGGAACCTGGCGTGTCCTTTACCTCGCACTGGGCTATTAGTTTTTTCCCCGTTTGCTATACAGGGTGTCTGTTTTAACTGGACCCAGTGGAATATCTTCTAGAAAGCTGAAGATATGAGAAAAATGTTCTTAAGAAATTTATTTGGTATGAAGAGAGACCGAATGTGGTATAAATAATTTTAGTAAATATTTAGAATAAAATTGTGGCTAATTCTATCGTGTGGTACCAAAACCTACGTAACCGTAATACTATTCCGTTTTGACTACTTAACATAACAGTAATTTACAACCTACTGCTACACTAAATAACCTCACGTGAAACATGAATGAAAAAAATATAGCGTCCCATTAAAAAAAAATTAAGTTGACCTTGGAATCTGCTTCACTACTTTACCTAAAAATAACATTATTCTTAACACATTGTGACCCTCTTCATACCAAGCAAATTTTGTAAGAACATTATTTTTTATGCTTTCAGTTCCTTGTGAGATATTCCAACGGATTCCGTTCGACGAGACACCCTGTATATCGCGGTTGAACGCCCGAAAACACCCCGTCCCGCGATTATCATCGTGCGAACGCACGGAAAAATTACGAGCGGTGTCGCGCGACTGCGCGTTCGAATTAGGATTTTACGGATAGTCTTCGGAACCTCTCGCGATTTAATTACATCCGCGGTAAAATATATATAAACCCCCGTCTGTAATTCGAGCCTCTTTCGGGGCCCGGATGACTTTTAATTAAAATCGTAATTTTTGTTGAACGTAATTGTCGTTACATACCGACTAGCGGCGAATCATTAACATCGGAATAAATTCGCGCGCTGGCGCCCGTTGAATGGACAGCGGTGGGTGGTTGGAAAACACAGGTGAATCGGGTGGAACGGAAATGCGGTTGAATTTTGAAAGAGGAGACGTATTGAGGGAAATGTCAAGGTCGGGAATGGGCTGTTGGGACGATAGAATGGAATTAAAAGCGACTGAATAAGATATTCCTCGTAGCATTTGCTTTCGTAAACTTGAATACGCTACTTCTGGCAAGGAACTGTTGCGTGACCTCGAACAGAGGTAACGTTGTTGACATAAGTTTGTAAGTAGAAAATATTACTAAAAATGAATAATTTTGAACTATTTCGCAATGATAATTATTTGGTACTATTAATATGATTTGTTAAAATTCTGTTTTACAAGTGCATGTAACAATAGTGGTTGTTTTCTCGGGGAGAATCTTTATTAATATAGAATAGTTGCTGGAGCATCTGTTACTTCAAATGATTTCTTTTGTCATAACCACAATTGGGTGTACCAATAAGTAATATACTATTTTATATGAAATTCTGTTTTCTCGAAAAATATTTAAACATTTATGGTAATTATGACAATAATATTTGGTAAAAGTTACGTTTATGGGTTGCAGTTTTCGTTACCTTGACCTTGATATATGTTGTTAAGGACCCTCTTCTGAATAATCTTCGAGAAGACTTAGCTGTCATCCGTTTTTCAGTAAAATGTTATTAGCAAAAACATTGCAACATATACCAGTTATTCCAATTACTCTAATCAACTCTGATCAACTCTAATCGGTATAATGCTTCACAATTTGTTAGAGGCTGTTATTTGTTTTCTTAAGCTGTCTCTAACCAACTTGGATCGATATAACGCTTCAGAGTTGGTTATAGACAGTTCAATAAAAAGAACTGTTATTCTCATAACAACTTTTTAATAAACATTAGATAACTGAAACTTTCTAAAGGTCACTCCGAAGGGTAACTTTGACAACATATGTCAAGTGACAGGTCATTTTACTTATTAATACTACTAAAATACGATAATAAACTTGTTTACTAATAACTTTTTAATAAGAAACGAGCGTCGGCTAAAACTTCTTTGGGGTTACTCAGTAGAGTATTCTTAACGTAACTTTTACCAAATTGTACTCCACCCTTACTGTAGCCACAATGAACTAAGCACTTATTGGTAGACCTATTATTTGCAATTACTATGGTAAAACTTGCATGTCTAGTTACTAAAATAAAATAAAATCACAACACTAACTTTAATGTAATGACAATTACTTTTGTATATACTTAATGTAATATTTGGAGTATTTAATAATATTTAAATTAATTTCATAATGTTTTGAAAATAATTACCAAATGTAGAGTAATTTAACGTGCAATTACACTAATTTACAGTCATTTGGTGATCCAGGCTCCACTATGAAATTCTTATGAAAGGTGGTCGCCTAAACTCAAAAATTGACATGAGACGTAATTCCATGGACACATTTTTGAAATATCGCCCGATCAATTTTTTGGTAATTTTTTAAAAAGACGACCCGATGTTATTGGCCGTATCTCGTGTTACAGTCCACCGATTTGATCGCGATGACCCCTTAAATTAAAGGTAATTAAATTACACACAATTCTGTCCTACATTGTTTTCCAATCGGACCAATAGTTTCGGCGAAATCGAGCGAAACTTAAGAAAAATTTCATTTTTTGGGACCGAAATTGAAATCGAAAATTCACTGTATCGCCTGGAAAACATAGAAATTATTCTGTGACGTCCAGATTCTTATTTTTTATGTAAGGTACGCACCTTTGCAAAGAACACAAGTCCAACCTGAGCAAAATCCATGGACAAATAAGGAAGTTATGGGCGATAGAGTGGGAGTGTATTCTGAACTTTTTCCCTATTTTTTCCTGTTTCTTGGCGAATTAAGTATTTGTTTTGAATGAAAACAACTTTAAATGTATTTTTTCCGCGTATTTATTTATTTATTTAAGAAGAACACAAATTGAAATATATTTTAATTTATTTTATTTTATTAAGGATCAATGAAAGCCTGTATTTTTTGCGCGTGTCCATTTACAGTCGGTCATTGTTGGAACGCGTTGCGAAACGATTCGTGTATACGATTATCAAGAACGCGTTAAATTTTGCAACCGCGTCCGGTGAAGTCGGATAAATCGCGAATGAAACTGTAAAAATAGTCACGGGTGGACACACCCTGTTTACGCGGGACAGTATTTAGCATAACGTTAATTTAGATGGAGTTTGCTGCACGGTTGCGTAAAGCAATTATGTCGGGGCTAATTAAGATACGCGGATAGCCAAGTTATTTACGAATAATTTCACGAATATCATTAACGGCAACACCGAGTGTAATGCGTGACTTCTTATCCGGAATTTTACGTGACTTCGAAATACTTTTATTTACAGAAAATACAACAAGGAACTGAAAATCATGCTTGATGAATGTATTTTGACATGTAATGATACATTATCGTTTCGTAAATTAGAATTTGTTCATAAAGACATTATAATCAGTGGCTAAATTATCGATTCGTTTTTCGAATTTTAATGTACTGTTCACGACAATTTTCTACGTGTCAAATTCTTTATGATCCTAAATTTCGAAGTTACAAGCTTCCGCGAAGTGTTCGGTGCTCCTGATGAAACTTCGCTGGCGTGTAGATCAGCTAAAAGTAGGGACATGTGTTCTTTGGTAACTTGAGTTTGAAAGATGAAACAACTTTAAAACTTCTTCGTTTCATTTCTATTGTACCATTTGAGAACTTATGAAAACTAGAAGCTTAGAAGAAACCTTAACTAATGTTCACTGAAGTTTTTATAATACTTTTAATCTCTTCAAATTCGTAAAAAATAAAACAACTAAATATAAAATTTTTATGTTTTAACAACTGTTTAGAAGAATTAAAATTTTTATAAATATTTGCAGTTGAATTATACAATAGTTGGGATAAGTGTACTATCCTCCAGGCAAGTAGTAGAAAGTAGGTATCTATTCGACAAGTAGAATAAGGACAGTGTCTAGTCGAACAAGTAGAATCAGAACATTGTTTAGACAAACAAGTAGATTTAGGTAGAATTCCGGTCAGACCCACAGAATATAATGTAACAGGTAGTTTAACAATCACTTGCTAGTATAGATGTTTATTTAAAATGATTCGTTAAATTATTTAGAAAATACTAAAACATATAAAACCGCTGAATTACTGAACTGTCTAACATAAGACAGAAGAAACATAGAAGATTTCGGAAAATTGTTTGCAAATATTTAGCAATTCTCAAGGTCACATTCCAAATACAATTGTAATTACAAAATAATACTTGTTTAATTATTCTCAATTAATTAAACATATGTTATTCATTTGTAACTACTTCCGAGAGCATAAACGTTCAATTATCATTACTCACGACCGAGGATATTTTTTATTATCTGCAGATTTTGTAGAATCAACGCATTTGTTCTCGATATGACCGCCCTCAGTCGCAAGTATATCATGTTAAACGTTATCCACAGCAGTCAAGCATATCTTGGAGGCGCAACACAGTATAATTAAGTACCATGATACACACTACGTAAATTACTACCTTCAGCAATTTAAATTACCATGCACAACACATGAAAATTTTATATTACTCATGCCGGGATCGTTAATTAATTATTACTACCTGTAAATTTTATCTTCACGCGCAAAATTTCGTTTGGTTATCTAGTTTACGATTCGAAGGACATTTACGGTTATTGTCATGCTTTATAGACTATAAATCATTCGCGAAACAACACTTTATTGCATACGAAATACTAATGACGAGGGATTATTTTCGTTCGCATATGGTTGGCAGCATCTACCGCGATATAACTTTTATGTCGCGTCCGTCCGCGTGGATTTCTCTTTCGAATCCGCCTGGAGTTGTAAATTCCAGGCTCGACCGTCGTGGTACGCGTCCGGTTGCGAACTGTTGCCCGCCAAATTAATATTAGGCAACTGTTTCAATTTCTTAGTGAGAAAAACAAATAATTGCTCGACCGTTGGAGCTGGCGAATCGTGATGCGAATGTTGTCGAATGATTGTTCGATTGCGAGTTAATGCGAATGAATTGAGTCCGTGTGACTCTAGTCGTAACGAGTATCTTTTGCGAACGAGTGTTTGCGAACGAGTGTTTTCTATTGAATGTTTTCGACTGAATGTATCTTTTCGACTGTGTGTATCTTTTCGACTGTCTGTTCGAGTTTCGTGTGACGTCGCGCTTCCTCAAAGTTTGATGAAGGCGTGACCAAAACTCGCCTCCTTATTGGTGATGCCCTGAAGGGGAAGGCAAATTTCTCGGGTTTTTCACGCGACGCGGAGGTGGAATACCTCTCCTTCAGGGCGAAGCGGACGTCAGGAAAATATCGCGCACGTGGTCGCGGTGCGAGTTGACCGCGACGAATTTTCGAGTCTCTCAACGGTAGGGTTTTATGATTATATTGTCTGCGAGTCAGCGCGCCCCGGTAAGGCCCGGCGCGGATGGGTCCCAGGTTACCGAGCGCATGTGGCGGACTGCAGACCAAATGTTCGCTTCTTTTGTCTATTATTCTCTTTGTGTTAACGAAATTAAAATTGCAAAGGGTCGGTCTTGCAAAATATATAAATTGACTGAAAAAAAAAGGAATAAAATAATAAAAAGTAACGGTATCGTCTGACTGTATAACCGTCGTTTCGGTCTACGACGGAACATTTACATTTTCACATTTGAGACCATATACTTTCGTTTAAATCCGAGAAGTTCGGGAATAATTTAAATTTCCTTATTTTGGTGTGGTTTACAATTTGATGATAGCTTTGAGAGTCTAATTTGAAATTCTTTAAAAAGAAAATTTATCATTTCATATTTGTAGATTTAAAACCATGTGTCTTACGATAACGATTGAAAGTTTTTATTTCTAACCATTTATAGAATGCTATTTAAGAAATATTCAATATTGCAGTGTGAATGTAAAATTTCATAAAATAAATTATTGAATACCGTATATTCCATGATTAGGATATGCATTTTTTTTATTAAATAAAATATAATAAACAAATAAACCATGCGCATAGTAAGGAATGTCTAGTTGTTCTTTTAACCAGTTTTTTACAATTGAAAAGTAGAAAATCTATTCCAAGGTGTGTACTATTCATTGTAACTCGTTGTCTGATCATTGCTTACTTTTTCCACTTGCAGATTTCAACCAATTTCTAACAATTTTCTCTTTATTTCGTTTGCATGACTACAAACACTAGGAAAGCTTAAAGTGTATTTTATATCATATAGGTATACTTTCATTTATATTTTGTCTACTTATTTTTCTTTATTGTAATAAATGGACCAGAAAAGGCACTCAAAGGACTCATGATCAATGAAAAAAAAAGTATATGTATGTATATAACAACTAAATCAAAATTGTGCCATCAACTAACAAACTCACCATGTTTGTTCAATGTTATCATGGTAGTTTCATTAAATCTCTGTAGAATCATTTCCCCGAAGGGTGGCTCTATTATACTGACTGGGTCATAACGTTGCTCTAGATGAAGATATAAAAAAATCGTAAAGGAAAAATGTAGGTGGTCTAATGATCATTAGCTTCTTATAACACAATTTTTTCGTAGATTCTTTAAACCTTATTGTTTTACATAAACAAGTTCCTTGACTCCTTTTAATTATAAAAAGATTTTAAGATCACACTTTCAACGTTCACCATTCCTCTGACTACCATATTTATTAACATTGTACTCACAATTTTACAGTTAACATTCTGTAAAATTACTAATTTTCTAGAGAACATGGTTCCTAACAATTTTTTCCATTCTGACATGGAACAAAGCCCTACAAGTCCAGTTATCAGAATCACTCTGCATAATTAAACAAAGTATGCATTTTACATGTATTTTTAATCAAGATAAAATAGTCTTCGCCCCATAATTCCCATTTTAACAACTGTTTTACTCTTTTCGACGAACACCACGCATTACCCTGGCGAATAACGCCATCCAACCATTTGTCAATCTCTCGCAACGTCAACAGAGCGCCAGCAATCACGTGTAAACGTAAAAGAAGGCACTGCTGCACGCATAGTTGACGCGTTCGCCCGATCATTTTTCAACGCGTATCTAAAGAATCTGCACCACAATTTATGGTGCTTGGTGGATGTTCGTCCTATTTGGGAGTCATTTTAGTTAATTTTCTTATGAGAGTGAGTCAAAAACGTTCTATTTCAATTTTTCCTTCATTTTATTTCATTCTCTTCTACACATATTGGTTACACTATTTGGGTACTCGTTCGTAGTGATCGAGCCACTGTGTTTTTGCCGGACGTGTTGCCTGGATACGAACGCATTCGAACAGCCAACTTCCGGCTATAAGTTAAGTCTTGATGTGCCGCGTGGATGCAACTTATGTTCGACGCGACGACCAAAGCAACTCGCGAGACTTTACGGCAGGTAATTATCTACAGAATGTGAACGTGTACGCTTAATAACGCGCGGTGTTGTCCCACAAATTTGAAAAATTTCTGTCGCTTGTGTTATGACGTTGTTGATATTCGATCGATGATTTAGAATTGTGGGAAATGTCGGGCGACCAGGGGGAATATACGGTACTGGAAAGGAGCAACAATAAAGACAAATAACACCGGATCGGGACGTGTCGTTCCATAAATAATTTTCTTTCTGGTTTATTTTTTATGGGGACACTGGTAGAAATCATTTGAAGAATGAACTCAATGTTTTGATGGTCATTGTGACAGACAAGGATAGGCAATATATGATACTGGTGTTCAATAGTGACAGTCAGTATAAATTTTTGGTACTAAATTAAGTTTGAAAATGTGTTACTTATGGGATGATCTGGTACACTGCAAATTAATGTTGCAGTAAGTACTGTTATTAGGCTGTAGATATTTATGCATATTCATATTTTTTTAAAAATAACCATAGATTGTAAAAACAGGAACAAATAGAATTTTCTAATCCCAATGATTTGTTTGCTGCGGATTCAAATAAAGTACGTGTTAAACTTGAACTTTCCATTTTATTGTGTTTACTCAGGCGTATCTGCTACAAATGCATAAAATCTACAGTGTAATTATCATACGCAGTTTTAGTGTGAACTTATGACTAATTTTAGTGGAATATTTTTATTAGTAAACTATGCTTTTTTAATCATTACGTTAGCTATACACCAGCAATACCAAAAAATAAAATAATACAAATAACTAGACAACTTCAAGTAAAAAGGTGGACAGTAATTGTACTATAAGCCACATGTATTGCAATGTATCGATCATACACTATTGATAAATATAATTTTATATCTTCTATTATTACACAATCACTTAATATTATACTAAGTACACAAAAGGAAAGCTCAAACACATAAGAAGTGATTCTACATGCAAAAACAAATTGAAAACGTACAATAAAACCTTCCGACAAGCTATTACTATATATAAGTAGCTTCGTTATCAAGAAAATTGGATATGTAAACTCGTCGTCATTCACCTGTACTACCGAGCATGGCTGATTAATTTGTCAGTCCACCACTTACTGTTTCTACTGATGCAGAGCAATCGTTGATTATTTTTATAATACATAATAATGCGCAGAACCAAGACCTGACCTAGGGATGTGCCGATGAGCATGATACCTTACACACATGTCTGTTACCACATACAGTCCCATTAGTGTCAAATAAGACCGAAAAAAACGTGAGTGTCTTATAAACCTGACGAGACCAAAAATTACAAATACGGTATTTATTCATACATTAAAGTTACCAAAATGAGTTTCATTAACCAAATCGTCGTTTTTACTAATAATGTTACAAATCACAATGTTTTCATGTACGAGAAATACATTGAAGATAATGGACTTGAAAAATTTTTTAGTGCCTTTTACACCTGACTAGCAGTATAGTAAAAGCGGTGTACAAATCGCAGGGAAATCGATCGAGCGTGAAATTAGGCAAAACTTTCTTCCCATTACCTGGATGTACGGCGTGGCAGTGGTTGAGGAGCGGCAGCCAACAGAGCAGTAGCACCGCTCTCTGCATCTGAAACAAAAACCGCAGGTATTTTTCACAAGCGTGTCCCGTTTAATTACCATTCCGCGGCGCCGACCGTCTTCTAATATAATTATACACTGATTAAAATCCTGTATAAAACGGGTCGGGATCGAGGGCTCCCACGAAACGCAACGAAATCGTGGGAGCGCTAATTAGATAGAAGATCCGCGGGTCGGAGCGAAGAAGCCGACCTCGGGTATCCAGAATTCAGGAACGAGCAATTGTGCCCGTGAGTAACGTGCACGTGGCATGAGTAGTGATACGATCGACGTTAATATATATTACACTCGGGAATATTAATAAATATGGTATTTAAGGTTCGTATAATTCGGTTTAATTAGTGCTCATGAAATTTAAGTACTGGAGAAGTACTTGATGGCACTCAACTATTCTTGAAGCTCGCAATGTATCAATTTAGGGTACGAAAATGTTCTTACAAGTAGTTCGAATTGTGAAATCTTTTTCCAGGAATTTTCAACTTCATGGAGTTTGTAAATTCACGTGAAGTGTGCACGATTTCACAATTATGTACAGTGTGTTAAAAGAAAGAGTCTATGACATTAGGGACTTATACATATGTATACTCGCCGAGTGAAGTAAAAAATGTATAATTAACGTAGGTTCTAAAATAAATGAAAGCTTTCTCGAAGGAATGAATTCTTTAGTCAGTACTCAGTTCTCTTTCTCCAAAAAGAGACGTATTCGCACGGTTTGGAAATACTGATTTCTTTTGTTTGTTTACCTGTAAAAGTTGTTTGAGTACTATATAAAATTAACTTTAGTTCCGACTTGTTTCTTACTTATGTGATTTTTATATTATAGTGTCTATAAAACTTTTTATTTGATTAACCAAATATTGCTGAATTCTGATAAATCATTTAATACCAAAAAAACGCGTAATATTGTAATAAATTTAATTGATGTAATATTTACTATAATTTACTTTTAGTTTAACGAAAATGAGGTTATCGGGAAGACAAGATTGAAAATCTCGCGGTATTATAGAATTTACTTAAAAGGAACACTGAAAACGTTTGTAGGTGCAGAATTTATTTTTTGTAATTAGATTAAACTTTTTTAGGATAAAATATGCATTTCATACGGTGAAGATGCCGTTTATAATAGATTTATAAGAAATAGTTCAGTAAACATTTCTTAATGTTCTGGACAGGAAATTCTACGAGATCACCGAAAGCGTAATGAATATATTTTAAAAAATACTTATAACATTATAACATGTTAAAATTGTCGTTTTTTACTTTGAATGTTATTTGTTAATGATTACATTTAATTAAAAATTTTGTTTATATTTATTTATACATGTATTGTTTTTTAACGATGATTTTAATACAGACGCTCCATAATTGGAACAGGATCCGTAATTGGGACACATACCCTAAATTCAGACTGATGGTGATCTGTCCGTCCCTTTAACCGCTAGTGCGGACTTAGCGTAGCTTTGTAAACTACCTTCATCTGAGCTTAGTTGAAGGTTTTTGTACACTAACATAACGTAGGCGGGGGTAATCGAAAACCATGGGGACTATTTTAATGATTAATATCTTTCTGTATATTTCAAAATTTGCAGTAAAGTTTATTACGAAACAACGACATTACTTTCCGGTAGCCCTAGTAAGAAGACTATTTTTGTACACTAGCATAACCTTGGCGGGGGTAATTGAAAACCATGGGGACTATTTTAATGATTAATATCTTTCTGTATAATTCAAAATTTGCAGTAAAGTTTATCACGAAAGAACGACATTACTTTCCGGTAGCCCTAGTAAGAAGACTATTTTTGTACACTAGCATAACCTTGGCGGGGGTAATTGAAAACCATGGGGACTATTTTAATGATTAATATCTTTCTGTATAATTCAAAATTTGCAGTAAAGTTTATCACGAAAGAACGACATTACTTTCCGGTAGCCCTAGTAAGAAGACTATTTTTGTACACTAGCATAACCTTGGCGGGGGTAATTGAAAACCATGGGGACTATTTTAATGATTAATATCTTTCTGTATAATTCAAAATTTGCAGTAAAGTTTATCACGAAAGAACGACATTACTTTCCGGTAGCCCTAGTAAGAAGACTATTTTTGTACACTAGCATAACCTTGGCGGGGGTAATTGAAAACCATGGGGACTATTTTAATGATTAATACCTTTCTGTATATTTCAAAATTTGCAGTAAAGTTTATTACGAAACAACGACATTACTTTCCGGTAGCCCTAATAAAAAGACTATTTTTGTACACTAGCATAACCTTGGCGAGGGTAATCGAAAACCATGGGGAATATTTTAATGATTAATATCTTTCTGTATATTTCAAAATTTGCAGTAAAGTTTATTACGAAAGAACGACAGTACTTTCCGGAAGCCCTAGTAAAAAGACTATTTTTGTACACTAGCATAACCTTGGCGGGGGTAATCGAAAACCATG